>NC_057808.1:425974577-425977996 GCF_018294505.1 Triticum aestivum | reverse complement strand
TCAGTCGACTAAAGTGTAGCTAAATCAGAGCAGAGCAGCAGCACAAGCGAGGGGGAGAGCAGCAGCAGCAGCGCGAGGGAGCGAGCAAGAGCCGAAGTAGCAGCAGCTGGGCGAGCGAGCGATCGAGCGAGAGCCGGAGCAGCAGCAGCGCGAGCGAGCGAGAGCCGGAGCAGCAGCAGCAGATCCGGCTGGTATGGACGCCGCCACCGAAGGGGCCTCGCACTGGGGGAGAGCCGTCATGGAGATGTCGCCCGCAGCGCCGGCTTCAAGGTAGCCGCTCCATGGGGGTGCGGGATGGAGCATCGTCGGCGCCGGGAGGTCGAGTTAAGGAGAAGGTGCGATGCGATAAGTCTACAACCTCTTTGGTGGCGCCGAGTAGGCCTTGACTTCGTCCGAGGAGTCGGTGAGGATGATGCGGTTCCGGTGGAGCAGGTTAAGGCGGCGCTGTGGGGATGGAGCAGCCGCAATAGACGAGGCGATCGTCGGAGCAGCTCCTTGGAGGTGGAGGACGGGGCGGCTGAACCGGCGGGACGACGAGATGGACGACGGATCCTCATCCGGGGAGGTGGACGAGGGACGTCGAGCTGTTGCGGTGGACGACGTCGTCGGGGAAGAGGCTCCGGCTGGGCAGCGGTGAGGTGGCAGACGGACGAGGGTGGGGTTTCGCGGCTGGAGCGGAGAGGTTATGGAGGCCTGGTATTTCGAATGGCAAAAAGGAGGCGATGGGAGGGGGTGAACCATGACTTAGGGACGCGCTTGTCCAAAATGTAGGGTGTGTTACAAAAGTACCCCCCACCGATTTGAACTAGCGGCCCTTTCGGCTCAGGGTTAGAAGGGGGATTTCGCGTGTCGGGATTTGGCAGCTGGAGGGAGTTTTCGCACGCGTTGTAATTTCGGGATAGCAAGGCGTCGGTTGTGAAGGCGCCAGTTTTGGGAGCACGATATCTGAAGTTTCGGGATATAACAAGGCGCGGGTTGAATTTTAGGGACAAGCCTAACGTGTAATATTGTACTTGTACGTACCAAATCAATTCGCACTTCCCTCAACCAAAAAGAAAATGAAAAAATTAAAACTATTCACACCACACAAAGAGAGAGTCTTGCCCCGTTTTACTATAAAAATGCTATTCAAAGCTACTCCCTCCTTCCATCTATATAGGGCCTAATGCGTTTTTCGATGCTAACTTTGACCAAATATTAGAGCAATAATATATGACATGCAACTTACACAAAGCACACTGTTAAATTCGTCTGTGAAAGGTTCTTTCAATGATATAATTTTCACATTGTGCATGTCATGTACTATTAATCTTGTCAATAGTCAAAGGCGGTCTTAAAAAACGCATTACGCCCTATATAGATGGAAGGAAGGAGTATGAATCCATGTTATGTCCAATTAATTTTTTTTGCTTGCTGTATAATGCATGTAACCTAATCATACCAACATTTTAGTGCATTCCAAATGTCTATACTACCGCTGCAATTCCAACTGAATTTGAATTCGTTTCTCTATTTCAATAAGAATCTACAATCATGATTGTTGCCAACTTCAACCATCATTCGTGTATTACCTTAATAACACACCACATGATTACTATAGAGATAGATATGAACTATGTGTACTACATGAACTCGAATTCTATTTTTTGAATACACTTGATGTTGATTCCAAATAATAGTACATTTGATGTACTAACTATATATTCATAATCTAAACCATGTTCCATATGTACACCATGTTTATCACACATAGTATAGTGCCCCGCCCCCTACATTATGACAAGTATTTAGACCTGAGCTGCAAAAGCCACACATTAGCCTAAATTATGATCAATGTTCTATATATTATACGTAGCACTAGCAAGATGCCCATGTGTTCCACAAAACATCAACATGATCAAGGGGAGGCCTAATTTGCAAATATGGAGAGGGGTGTGGGTATCTTTTTTCAAAATTGCCATAGTTTCCTTCCTATCCGTCAGATATAAATCGGACGGCCTATATTGCAGGATGGCAGGCACACCATCATCAACAACTCCGTTTTTTTATAAGAGTAGAGATAAAATATATTATATGTAGTATAACATGTTCATAACCACACCATGTGTATCACCATTATATATATTCACACATGCGTCGGTTTAAAACACTATGATAAATTCTTCAAATATCCGAATTCGCTTTTTATAATGAAGTATGATCTCTATTCGTCTTTTACGCCCACACAATCCTCTTATCTTTGTAGCTAGCGCTAACTTTCTCTCGTGCATGCACACGCCCGAATCCCTCTCACCCTCCCTCAGCATTCTCTAGCTCCATCACGCAAATTCGTCTTTTCACTTTAGGTCGTTCACCCACAGTGTGTGTAGGCCCCCCAGCTCCTTCTTTATGGCACAGATCGATTGATATGCCTCTCTAGCCAGGTGTGCCTAGCACAGACACAAGCTTCCCCTCTTCTCTTATCACCGTCCATGCCTCACTCCCACCACTCTTTTCATCGATCTCGTACTCGCACACTCCTTCCCCCTCGATATCGTATGACTCTCGCACCACCTCCTAGATGCATCCCTCTCTCTCTCTCTCTCTATCCTTCTCCCCGTGCCTCATTTGCTTCTAACACACACATGCATGTATACCGATCGATCTCCCAACATATACCTAGGTCGACTTTAACTATCCCCCCCATCGATCGACGTACCTCACAAGTTATGTCTCTCTTTCTCTGACAAAGGACGATTGATCTTCCTATGTAGTTATGTCTGCTTACCACAGCCATATCGTCCCCCCTCATCATTCGTGCATGCCTCCTGACCCGTCTCTCACACGCACGTGCAAAGACAGGCAGCCATCCCCTCTCTTATTGATATTGCAGGCATGCCCTCCGGCTGTCTAGCAAGCCTATCCCACCATTTGTTAGAAGCAACTCCACTACCACCCCCTCCAACACTCTAGCTCTGTCTCTCTCCCAACCTTATTCCTCTCCTACACATATGCATGGATGCCGATCGATCTCCCTTAATACATGAGGTAGATCGATCTCCCTTAATACATGAGGTAGGCCTCTCTCCTCGTCCACACATATACCAGCCATTGTACCTCTATAGTTAATTAGGCCTCCCTCCCCCCCCCACCACACACCGATAGTCGAGCGCTGTAGGTAGGTATCCATGCCACAGAGACAAACTGCACCTGTCCCCTCTCACATTCCAGTAGGCCAGCCACTCTATATCTTTGACGTGGGCACACACAAATTCGATGGCACTCTTTATCGATCGCGTGAGCACACACACACACACACACATCATCCCTCTCTTTGATTCTATGGACACCTCAAGCCGATGATACCTCCACTCTCTTCTCGTGGATCGCCCCCTCTCTATATATGATATATCCAGGACTCTATTTCACACACATTCCAT
>NC_057808.1:425951177-425974410 GCF_018294505.1 Triticum aestivum | reverse complement strand
GTATCTCTCTCACACAACCCCACGTAGGTGGTGTACGTATACAAGAAGAGAATAGGTGCACCATGCACGTACTCACGCTTCGTGCCCAGCCACACCCGCGCGGGTACACGGTGGAGCTCATTTCTGTACGAAATGGTAGCCCACGTGCTAATTTGAACGCATGTAGCGGTTGTTTACCCACGGAGATCGTGTACCACGCGTGCACGAAGCAAAGTTCGACTTGATGCGTTGGCGCGTTATTTTTAAATAAAGTTATATCGCTCAATGGCACGTACACAGAATATAAAATGATTTTTATGGAGAAAAAGGTAGTCCGCTCCACTATATACAATGGAGCCTGCCTGCCTGGTTTGTCTCTCTTCAGAGTATCTCACACAAGGCTGCGGTGGCCTCTCTCTCTCTCTCACCGTTGGTCACTGATCCGGCCGCATCCCGTCCGCCGGCGGAAAGGCAGGATGTGCATCCTTTCTCCATTCGACGGCGCCGAGGCAGCACGTCCCGATCTGCGGTACACGCCGTTCTCTCTGACCAAGCTCCGGCGCGGTAGGGCCTACGCCACCTACTCGCTGCCGCAGTATGGGCAGATTCCGCCTGCCGCCACTCACCTAGTTACATCCCGACGACCTCCAGGTATCCCCTCCGGCCTTGCTCCACTGCCCGTCTTCCCACGTCGCTGCATGTGGATCTTCCATAGTTCTTTGCCCAAAACGTAGCTCGTCCGGCGTACTTTCCATATTGCAATCTCATCCTCACACCGTTTTAGACAAACACAACCGTGTTGTTATCTTCCCTTAGGACAAGGAATATGCTTCTTTTTTGTCGTCGCATGTGTCATCAACTGTTATTGGCCAATAATTGTTTCCTTTCTACCTCTTTTTTGCAAACAGGGCTATCCATTTCACCTCGTTGCTATTGCGACCTTTTGGTGAACTGCACAAATCATTTTTTTCTTAAGAGTGTTTTGTGCAGTTCTACCAAAATGGCACACGGGCAACGTCTCTACATTTCAGTGCGACTGCACAAAGGGAGATTGTTTTTTCTCTATCCTCCTCATCCAACTCCGAGCCTAATCTTCTCCAACTAGCTAGTCTTAAGAGAGACTGCAAAGGTGAACGGCTTCTATTTGTGTGTTTATTGTTTCATCAGCAGTCCTCTATTATCGTAATCACACTTAATATCTTTGGAACAGAGATGCTCAGCTCTATTTTAGTGGAACTGCACAAAATGCTCGGAATGTTGCATGCTCCAGACAGCTAATTTTTTTCCCAACATGCCTTGTTGATTTAGACAGAGCTGGGGGGATGTTGCTGCCAATGAAAGCATGGACCAATTTTAATTTAACACCTTCTCACAACTTTGTATTAAGTTGTGATGTAAATATTAGCTCTGATCTGCTAATAATTGAGATGCATTAGCAAGGAAGTTAGTTTTTTATTGTTTCCGAAAGAGCATCGATGGCAAGACACACGAAACAAAAGCTGAAAGCTCACACCATTGTACAATTTCATGTCGCTGGAAAATTATTTGTATAGTACGTCAATTATGTAAACAGATGTTGGATGCTTGATAGCATTGCCAGAAGCCTCTTCGGCATCCGGGTCCATGTGCCATGCACAAAATTATACTCCTTCGTTCCTAAATATTTGTCTTTTTACAAATTTCAAATGGGAATATTTTAGAGTGTAGATTCACTCATTTTGCTTCGTATGTGTACTCCCTCTGTTCCTAAATATTTGTCTTTCTAGAGATTTCAACAAGTGACTACATACGGAGCAAAATGAGTGAATCTACACTCTAAAATATGTCTATATACATCCGTATGTATTAGTCCATTTGAATCTCTAAAAAGACAAATATTTGAGTAGTCACTCGTTGAAATCTCTAGAAAGACAAATACTCCGGAGTATATTTAAGAACCGAGGGGGTAGTGCACAGCCACATGGGAGACTCAGCCCGGTCGTTACGCCGCATTAATAGTGAGTAATGAGCAGTCAAATCATAAGCCCCACCTTTCCCACTATAAGTTGCTCGGAAGAAGCAACCATCAATACGCTCTTCTTTGAATCCGCTCATACTACTCCATCCGTCACTGTTTATAGAGCGCGCTTCAGAAAAAGAGAAAATCTCTGGGACCAAGGCGACTAGCGATCGGCCTGAAAAGTAGCATTGGTAGTTATAGCACGGCCTCTATTACTAGAGGAAATAATGCCTACACACATGCATGCAGTGCTTCCACCCCGGGTACACACATGCATGCACTTACTCCACTCCGTAGTACATCGAGAGAAGAGTGTGGACTTGATTGCGGTTACCATGCCCTAATTAATTGAGCATTAAACCAAACGCGTCTAAAGTCTCTCTGGTGGTGGAAATGCATTGAGAGAAATGCATCATAATGAAGCACGCCCTGCAAACTGTGACGGAGGGAGGAGTAGTATGAAGGTGCAAAACCAAGTGCGCGTATGGCCAATCGGTCAACGCACCTCCTCTTGGCATATCAATGACATGTGGGACCGGAGTGTGAGCAAACCGATCTCAATTGACGGCAAAATGGCCAACCCTCCGTTCCTTGAGAGAGACGAGGAGGGAGAACACACAGACGGGCTCGCACGGAGGCCAAGATATATTTGAGCATGGTTGATCGATATCATCATTACATGTTGGGCTACCGTTTTCCGCCCTTCTTCGGAATAAATGTGTACTTTATCAGAGATTAAAAAAATAAGAGTACAGACACTCCACCATGTGGTTCTAGTAGTAGTACTACTCGTACTACTAAACCTTGCGCTTGGCTCTTCGCCTCTTCGTGAAGTCGAACAATGATGGTACTCCGCATGTTCGATACTACAGTGTATGCCTCTGGCAATCTGACACCGAATGAACTGATGCATGTCCACTGCCTGGGCGAGGGTAGGTTGCATTAGTCAAAAGGCGTAAGAGAGCTTCACCTTGTCCTGCAAGCTTCTCCTCGTTCTACGAGTTGACGTGACGCACCAAAAAGTAGTGCTAGTCCATACTCCCTCCTTTTCGGTTAATATGGCTTAATCTTTTTTGCGGGTAAATGAAAGAGCTTTATTCATATATAAGCATTCTTAGGACGATCAGCCAAGACACTGGTCACTAGGAAGCGAGGTACCCCGCAAAAAAAGAAGTAGGAAGCGAGGGGTTTCATCAAGCCAGCTCTCGGCCACATTCAAAGTGCAGCAAGTCGCACAAAGATGCGCCGCAAGGTTTGCTGACCTATTTACATGCTGAATAACAAAAAAGAGGAAATATTACCGAGCGCTCCTATTTGTAACAAGATATGAGCCAGAATTAAGCGAGAATTGTGGCGAGTTTTCCATGCAATCAACTTCCATTATCACATGCGAGAACCCTCGAAGAGAACCAAATGTGTTGAAGACTGCTTTATCACATTTTAAAAATATAATAAGAGTGCAGACGCTCCTCCATCTGGTTCCTAGTACTAGTATAGTACATACCTCTATAGACTATAGTAGTAGTACTAGTACTAGTAAACTTTGCGCTTGGTTGTTCGCCTCTTCGGGAAGTCAAACAATAATGGTACTAGTATAGTGTATGCTTCTGGCAATCTGACACCGAATTAACTGTTGCACGTCCACCGCCTGAGCGAGGGAGAGCTTGCATTAGTCAAAAGTATCTCCTTGTCCTGCGAGCCACCGCGCGCAAGCTTCTCCTGTCCTGCAAGCTTCTCCTTGTTCGGCAAGTTGACGGGACACAGCAAAGTAATGCTAGTCTATACTGCCTCCTCCCCGGTTAATATGGCTTAATATCAAACGAGATAAATACACTGTCTGTCACTGTATATTTGTAAAAATACGGTCAGTGGACTTCATAATACACTCATTGCGCTCAATATATACATTTTCTGGTGTTTATACGGTCACTAGTTCACCCTGGCTGAGTATGTGTGTGCATGCACGTGTGGGTTGAGCACTTGAGCGTGACCGTGTGTGTTCCGTCGTGTGCTCGGACATGCATGCATTAGGGCGTCGCGCGCATTTTTGCGTCCATGTGTACGTGTGACTGTTGCATACACGTAGGGGGAGTACGTGTAGGGGCCACTAAAGGAGCAGTCAAATCACACAGTAAGTTAGTCGAAAGAAGCAACCATCATTTCACTCTTCAATGACACGTACGCAATATAAAATGGTTGATATGGAGAGAAAAAGAAAACTACTATATATACACTAGCAGGAGCCTAAGCTACAAGCCCGCTTGCTTGGGTTGCTCTCTTCACAAGCATAGAACGACGGTGGCCACACCGCTGGTCACATATCCGGCCTGATCCCGCGGCTGGGGGCAGGGAACAATGTTCTGCGTAGACACGGTCGACATCGGCGAGGGAGAAAATCCACAGTCGGTGCGTCCCAATCGAGGGTCACCGCGGTATGGGCCGATGCCGCGTCCCAACCGCCCTTCTAGCTATAGCCTGACGTCCCAGTTAGTCCATCTTCCTTTTGGAGCCGGCTTGCTCCACTGTCGCAGCTCCCCACGTAGCTCCATCTCCATGTCGATATTTCTCTACTTCTACCGGCTTCTACTTGTGATGAGTTTATGTCTCATGAACTAGTGCCAGTACTATTATTCTAATCACACTTCTTCAATATCTTTGCCATCAGGGATGCTCAGCTCGATTTTAGTGGAACTGCACAAAAGCATCGTATGATCCGAGGGTGCCAGCCGTCTTTCCTTCGACAGGTTCTACCTAGCCAGGAAACTAAATCCTGTTTAGGGTTTAGTGTTTAAGTCGTAGTGACCCCATCAGTAGTTTTTCTTTCGTACACGCTCTCACAACTTTTGTCTTTAGTTGTGAAGTAAATACTGGCTATGATCTGTGAATCATTTGATGCATCAGCATGCGTGTTAGTTTTCCTTTGTATTTGATAGAATGTTGTAACGGGGCAACCTTGGAGTAGGAATGAAAATGGAGTGGAAAGTTTCCGTTTTTCCGGAGAAAAAATGGAAACGGAGAGAAACCAATGTTTCGTTTCGTTGGATCGCGCCATCGAGCAAAACCAACGTTTAAATCACATCTGTCGCATTCGTGCCTCACCCTCCTCCACGGCTCGACCCCACACGGTCGCTCGGCATGCCACTCACCGCAAACTGAGTATACGATAACTTTCCCGCCTGCTTGTCGATGGATCGCGCCATGGAGTACTAGTAATACTAGAAGAGATTGATGAGTTGGGGGAGGACAGCTAGCTGTAGCACGGACTCCCAAGAACTTTTTACATGCATGTTGTGGCCGGCTATTGCGACCTTTGAACGCGGAGCAGTCGCGTGCACCAGGAAGCGGCGCGGGCGACGCTCTCTCGGTCGGCGCGCCGCTTCAATGCCGGGCATGAATGCGGCACTGACCGTTTCGGGCGGGAAGCACGCGCGGGTGATGAAGAGGGTTCAGGTTGGTCAGGAGCGGCCGTGGCAGCGGTCCGGACGCCCGCAAACAAGAGATGTTGTACGTTAATATTGCCGCGTATATAATTAACAATGTAAATAATGTGCCAGTTGGACAAATATGATTGGAGATGGAAATGGAATTTTACGTAAACACGGATATGCATGTCTATGTCTATGTGTCTGTGCGCGACAACTCTCGCGACCTAGAAGCGGGGGCGTGTTTTTGATCGAGTTTTCTTTCTTGGTACGTTAAAAAATTTCCCGCCAGTTTTCGTTTCTTTTTTCCGGGAACGCGCGTATTCTATTTAAAACCACTGCTATGGAGAGATTTTTTACTCCATTATGGCCTCTTGTTTGATAGAGTTTCTCGCGTCTCGCTCTCTCACCCTCTCCATATCAAAACAAGATGACAGTGTCCACACTATCTCTCTCCTCACCGGTGGTCACAGATCCGGCCGAATCCCGTCCGCTGCCGGAGGTGAGGAGGTGCAGCGTTGACGTTGTCGCCGTCGGCGATGGAGGAAGCTGATGCGCACCGTCCTCTCGGAGCCGGCGCTGGCACGGACGAAGGTCCTCCGCGCCCTTGTTCGCTGCCGTCGTGTGGGCAGATCCCGCCCGCTCGCCTAAGCGACATCTCGCCCACCTGAGGTATAACTTCTTGTACTGGTCCAGCTCCCCAGGTCGCTGCATCCGGGTTTTCTTCTATGCGACTACTCCCCAGCTCCCCATGTATAGTAGCTAGGGTTCGTCGGCTGGTCCAACATCACCTACTATTATAGAGGAAATGCCACTCGAAAAGTTGTCCTGATTTATGCCTCGGTGGAGGTATACATGTTGTTTCGACAAAAAGTACATGGTGGTTGTGCGGTCATTGTCCATATGCTCCTATTGCTGCTGCTAATCTAATAATATCACTGGTTAAATGAAGAAATGTTTTTTCTCGGGTATCCTAGTTTAGTTCTCATCAAGATAATCATGATGCTTCTGTTTGTTGGTGTACTTTTCATAATTCTTATTGACAATTGAGATGTCGTTGTTAATCTTGTAAAACAAGGTAACAACACTATATCCCTTTTTTATATTTTTGGAAACAGCGATGCGTATCTCCATACCCGGCCGGGCATGTCTTCCTCAATTTTAATCGAACTGCACAAAATTGGATGGCCATTGTTGTTCCGCCTCACTGTCCTCTGACACGTGGTTCTTCCTTCCTCGAGCTTGATTACTGAGAAGAAACAGACCACAGTGAGGATTTGTCGAACTTCATAGGTGCTTCACCCAAACTTGATGCCAAATGGATGATGCATCACCACGATGACCTATCGATGCTCATGGTTGCGTCGGCTGGTGAAGCTGATCGATTTTCAATGAAAAACAAGTTGTCTTCCATCAGTGCTCTTTGCTTGTTACCCACAAAGATGATATCCTTCGTCAGTTCACCTTGTTGCGTTGGAGACGCAGTCATCTTTCACGTTGGTGCAATTTTATCACACAATTGGCTATGAACCAAATGTTTCCTCGAAGAAGGATCGACGTTGGTACTAAGAGCATAAATTTTGTATTGATTTCTAAGCCTTCTCACAACTTTGTCTCCAGCTCCCCTGTAATTTTATTTGTCCAGCTATTAACTTTGATTAAAAAATGGTGTGGACTAAAAACCCGGATGGACGTAGTAGCCCTCCATTTTTATTTACTCCGCATATTAGATTTGACTGAAGTCAAACTTTGTAAAGTTTGACCAAGTTTAGGCCGAACACAACAAACCATAATTATTAGAGAGGGCAAACTGTACATACTCTCAAACCTTTCCGATAATTGAAATTAAAATTCTTTATTTGTACACACTCTCACACGTTTCCGATAATTTGGCGCATGTGTGGTTGTTCACTTAAGGGAGGGTAGTGTACCGCACGTGAAGGACAAGAAGTGCGACCAGGACGTGTGGATCGTTAGTTCATCGGAAGTACTCCCTCCGTTCCTAAATTTTTGTCTTTCAAGTGGTTTGAAATGGACTACCACATACGGATGTATATAGACATTTTTTACAGTGTAGATTCACTCATTTTGCTTCGTATGTAGTCATTTGTTGAAATCTCTAGAAAGAAAAATATTTAGGAACAGAGGGAGTAGTAGTTTTCTTCACTGGTACATTAAATAAAGAGTATTGTTCTGTACTTACACAATTTAAAACGATTGTTATGGAGAGAATAAGAAAACCACTCCACTATATATTAGTCGTATACACGAGTACTATACGGACGCAGCTTCATTGAGTTTAGTGCACCTGCCTTTGGGTTTATGACAGGTGGGCCCAAAATGTGGCTGGCCCACCTGTCATACAGCCAAAAGCAGGTGCAGTTAAGGCACCGGAGCTTAGTCCGTACTACAGTATATATATAAGCTGGAGCCTCAGCGCTTGTTCGCTAGGGTTTGCACTCTCCACACTCTCGCCGCACTACATATATATATACACGTCGGAGGCTTAGCGTTCCTTTGCTAGTGTTTGCTATATTCACAGTCTCTCACCCTCTTCACCAGATCTAAACAAGACTGCGTTGTGGCCTCTGTCTCTCTCACCCCCCTCACAGCTGGCGAAGGAGGCGTCCCGATCCCGTCGCACCGGGAAGGGGAGGAGGTGCAGTGTTCACTCTATCGCCTTCGGCGAGGGAGGCAATCCACTGCCGGCTGCGCTTTTCTCTTTCACCCAGCGCCTGTGCGGGAGGGCCACCGACCCCTTCTTCCTCGCTGTCGTACGTAGTGTGCGCAGACCCGACCTCCCGCCGCACGCCTTGCCATATCCCGACGACCCTAAGGTATAAGTTTCTTTGAAACCGTCATTGGTCTAGCTGCATGCGGATCTTTTTCGATTCTGTAGTCGAATCAAGGTCTTGGTTCAAAGAGGAAAGAAGGGTGCGGTGGGGTGGAGCATGAATCTAGGACGTAGTTTAATGAGGAAATGAGGGGAGGAAAGTAGTATAGACTAGCTATCCAGCCGCTTTGTTGGTCGAAAAGGGAAAAAGGGGGTAACCCAATACACACATCTGTAAGGAACCGAACTCTTTGTTGAAAAGGGAAAGAAACTGGGGGGTCGGGTAGTTTGTGCAGGACTAGATTTGCTGCCCTCACATAGGAAAAAGTTCCATAGAGAACAAATATGGGACCAACGCAGATATGCTGCTTGGCTACATACTCTGCATCACCCATTTATAAGTGTGGACGCACATGGTGCTGGCATGTCCCATGTCCCATCCACATGATCGTGCAGTGTGTTTTGAGATGTTGTGCTACTTGTATAGGTACTGTTTTAAATAAATGTTGAATTGAAACTATTGTATTGCTCTCTTTTCCCATTAAGTAGTGAACAAAAATGGTATCAACCCAGACATGATGCTTGTTGCTTTGTTACAACAAACTCTAAATCACCCCCTTTATAAGTAGATGGAAGCACATGGTGCTGTTGCGCCCACTCGCCTCTGGAACTGTTTATGCTTTTTCTTAATCTAATGCTAATGGTAAAATTAAGCAATGTCACTCTCAAAATTAACTACTGAACTATTTTAAGAGAATTTCTCTGTTAATATGAATCAATGTAACCGTTTTAGAAATGCTACTGTCCTATACTTTGTTTTCCATCAAGATAAGGTATATGCTTCTTTTTGTGGCCGCATGTTTCATCCTCCTTTATTGGCAGTAATTGTTTCCTTTTTTGCCTCTGTTAAATCAGAGATATCTATTCAACTTGTTGCTATAGCAAACTTAAATGTCACACCGGCGACTTTACTTGTTTTCAGTGCAACTGCATAAAACGAGATTGGATTTCCTATTCGTGTTGGCAGATTTGTACGTGATCTTGCGTGCGTCATGACAGGTTGGTACTTGCCTTCATCCACATGATCGTGCAGTGTGTTTTGAGATGTTGTGCTACTTGTATTGGTACTGTTTTAAATAAATGTTGAATTGAAACTATTGTGTTGTTGTCTTCTATTATATACTTAAAACAAGAGTAAAACAAGCCATCACATTCGTCCACATATATTAAATTATCTTGATCGTCGATTTTTTACATTGACGGTTAAGATTTAAAAGAAATAGCGTTACATACAAATATAGTTATATACGAACAAATAGGCATGTCACGTAAATATAGTTGGACACGTCTTTCCTCGAGGTCACATGTTTTTGTATTAAGAATAGCCTATCCAAATCAATCAGACCTGAACGTACATTACCATGGGAAAAGTACATCTCCGGCGAGAAAGGACTCGGTTGCCAAAGAGTTAAAAAAAAGCACGGCTGACATATACGGGAATCTGAGCGCCTCAATAAAGAAGAGTCCAATTACAATACTACTGATAACGTCATCTATGATTTAGCAAAATAAACATTGGGATATACTTTTAGCAAATTAATTAATCTAGGCTCTTTTTTCTGGGTTAACAGAAAATCTCTGGACTACTTCATTACCACTTCAGTTGGCATAACAAACGTTCTCTAACCATGAGAATTTTTTTCTCTATCCAAATAGAAACATGAAGAGAAGTTTATTATGTACTTTTTTGCATGGTTATTATGTACGTATACATGATCCCATCCTTTCTTTAGCCATGTGTACGTACATACCATTAGTGTGGGACAAACAGATTAGCAATATACTTTTGTCTAATATACTATAATAAAGTATGCCTATAATAGGATGTTAGCGGCACTAAATCAAGAATGGACAGCTTATACCTAAAATACATGAACATCTAAGTGCAAAAAATATATTTATATTTTTGCAAGGTTTTAAAATGAATTATGATGTGTGTTCTAATTACAATGGTTGACAGAATAAAGTAATCATTTTTTTATTTAAAATATTTGTCATGAGAAGGACCACATTAAAGCATATAAAATATACGTGCAAAAAAATAAATACAGCGTCCACGTCAGGATATTGAACTGTCACGTCTACATGTCTGTGCACATACAAAATCATAAAAGGAAGGACTGGTTCAACTTTAAAGAAAAAGGAAGCATCAGTTGAGAAAAGGAATCATAAGGAGACGAGGCACTCGGACTATGCTTTTTTTAATAATTGAAAACCATGGACTCTGCCTTTAAAAGGATTTCAGAAGCCAACATGAGAAGAAAAAGAACTAAGAGACCGGTAATCCACTTCTGAGCCCAGGCTTAGCTACACCCGCTCTGACGAAAAAAATCAAAACAAATACTAGAAAAATTCAAAAAACATCATTTATTTTGTGTGCTAGATAATTTGATGCGTGAGGTTCGCTTCAATTTTCAAATTATTTGGACATCTGAGCAGCTCTAGGAAAAAAAGACAAATTTGGGGCATGTAAAAATGTTTACTGTTCATGCACTGTTTTGACCCGATTTTTCTTTTTTGCCAGAACTCCAAATGCTCTAAAATTTGGAGCGGACCTCACGTGATAAATTTTCTACCATGAAAGTAAAGATTGGAATGTTTTGAATTTTTCTGAATTGTTTGTGATTTTTTTTCTGAACGGGCACAGATGAACCTGGGCACCAAAACGCCGCACTCGAGACCGGATTTCTTGAATTTTTTTGAACTTTTTGTGATTTTTTTTCTAGACGGGCATAGATGAGCCTGAACACCGAAATGCCGCACTCCTAAGAGACCTGCGTAGAAAGGAAGAAGGATTAAAGAAACAAAAACTAACGATCCTGAAAGCTTTGCCTGAAGAAGCACGACAATTAGTCCACATACTAATTTGAGATAGTATATGAGAGCATATGTAATAGGCTCTTCCGCAAGACTGAGCTGCACGGTGCATACAAGCACAACACGGGCACATCCTTAAAATGGACACGACCTGTGACTATTCTTCTGCAGCAGTGCAGGGCCACTAGCTGACCTGACTGAACAAATTGATGTGCTTATTCAATTTGCTATGCTATTTTTAAACATGTATGTCCAAAGTATGCTACAGTTTGGCCAACTCCCATGCATATCCAGTGTACGTCTGCATCTTATACACTGAAAACATGTGATGTTGTGAAGTATAGATAAAAATAACTATCCTTTCTGCGGGCACTAGAAGAAACTTCGTCGTCTGAATCCACCAGAAAAGAATAACTTACATATTTCTTGCATAATCAGTGATATGCACTTTCAAAGCGATAGCAATTACTCTTTTTTTTAGGGAAAAAGTGATAGCGATTACTCACCAAATACAACCGTGCAAATTTTATGGATGCTTCAGCCATAAGGCTTAATGCAAAACAAAATTGGCATGTTCAGAAAGAACACTGATGAGAGTGTGGAAGACATCAATGTTTTAGTATTTTTTTATGGATATAAGTGAATCATGTGCAAAAGCATCTATAGACATGGTGATGCAAATTATAAAAATGCATTACCACTACTAGCGAATTGATGATGATGAACAAAGATAACACAAAGTTTAAGTGTCACCAATATTTTTTATTTATTTCTGGTAGAAAAATATTTGAAAATTGGTGAAATGTGGATATCTAAAATTTTGCATAGGGGTTCACGGACCATATGTCTTATACTGTCACACTCCAAATATTACCAAGATTGTAACTTACTTAACAAAATATTTTGTAAAACTACAAGCACGTAGCAGAACTAAAATAAATAGCGGTTCACATAGAAGTAAGAGAATCATTGAATAGGCAAACCCTCACTCCATATCACAGATAAATGCATTTTTATCATCGATTTGTATTATAATTTAGGCATAAATCATGATAATTATAAGGATTGGCAGAATATCTTCTTTAAAAAGTAGCTTAGTCCCATCTGCTATAGCTTGAAGCAGGCCCAGGGGGCCAGCATATTCAGGACCAATACGTTGTTGTACCGACGCAGATATTTCTCTTTCTAACCACACAATTATGAGTACCTCTATTGTTATTCCCAAAAGGAGGGCCAAAATGGGTAGAATTGATATCAGTCCATAGACTTCTTTTAATAATTCCAATTTCGAAAAAGAATTGATAGTTTCTACCTCTACCCTATCTATTATCATTTCGATGATCAACTTCCCCCATAATGATATCTATACTACCTAATATCGTCATGATATCAGCCAATTTCATTTTTTTAACTAGCTGAGGAAGAAATTGCAAATTAATAAACCCGGGTGGACGGATTTTCCATCTCCAGGGGAAAAGGCTATCATCTCCTACTAGATAAATCCCTAATTCACCTTTTGGGGCTTCTACTCTTACATAAAGCTCTTGTCTTGACAATTCAAAATTGGGCGAAGGTTTTTTATCAAGAAATTTATACTCAAAATCATTCCATTCAGAATTATTTTCTTTCTTAAAGTGTCGGAATAAACGAGAGAATTGCACAAGGTGCGGCCTATAGCTGGGACCAAGCAGCTCGAGCAGTATTTGTGTTTTTGAGGCGTGAGCACTGCAGAGTTTTTCTTGGCGATGTTTTCGTTATGGTTCAGAGGAGAGCAGGGTATTAACTGGGCGGGCTGTGGCCCGTCTAGCCCAGGACAGATATCCAGCCCAGATATTAATTTTTTTCAAGATGAAAATGGCTAGCCCAGCTATACTTTTTTTTAGGAATACCAAGGCAAGGACAACTTGTTATTCTCCGCCCCGATGGGCTGCAAATCTTTCCTAGGAGGGATGCATTAGGCTTAACAGGAAAATGGGCTTTAAAAATAATAAATGGGATGTAATTATAAAAACTGGGCAGTAACTATAAAAAAATGCAATAAACACGAAATTAGTTTATAAAATATTATTTATGGATTTTGAAAATCTTAAGTTTTAATTGTTGTGCGCGCAATGTTTCGTTAGATTTTTACGTAATACAAATTTATATTTAATCTCACTAGAAATTTCGGGACAAAAATATTTCGGATCCCATCAAAATGTGGAAAATTTTATTGAATTATGTCTTGAACGGTTGGTTGAAATTATTAATCGTTGTCCTAGCTAGAAAATGGGTTGTACTTTTAACAAACTGTAAATGGGCTGTAGTAAATTCCATTAGAATTCAGAAATGGGTTGTACATTCTTACAAATCGCAAATGGACTATAGTTCTCTGCCACACACTTGAGGGCCTACTAAGTTGACGCGTCCCCTAAAGAAAAAATAAGTTGACGCGTGTGCAAGGCTTTGTCAACTTATTATAGTCAACACACGGTTCTAGGAGCAGTGGCCGTTGGATGTCTATCCAACGGATGTCGTGCTTCTTCTTCAATCTGGATATTCTAGCTTCGGCTGCCCAAAAAATGATTCCTCCCCCTGACATCTGGGGCGCACCGTTTTGGAGGCTGACCTGTGGGCCTAGTAAGTTGACGCGTACCAAGGGCTTTGTCAACTTAGTCAATATAAACGATTCTAGCTGCAGTGACCGTACGATGTCCATCCAACGGCCGTAGTGCTTCTTCAACCTCTGGTCTTCTTGCTCCAGCCGCCCAAAGCAGCGCCGGTCGTGCCGCCTGCTCCTGCCTCCCGTGGCCGGCTGTTCTGCCGCGGAGGCCTCACCGCCCACTACTACTCCCACCACTAGCCAGACCATCCCTCTCACCCACACCCCCTGTTATTCTGCGGCGACGGCAGCCTCACACCGCAGCCGAACCAGTGAACCCTCGTACTCCTCTCCGCGCGGGATTCCACTACCGCGTCTTCCCCTTCCTAGGCCTCGCCGTCGTCCACCGCCCTGGTGCTCTTGGCACGGCGTGGTCAACATGGTCAAGAAACGACTTCCATCGGAAGAGTATGATACGTCTCCAACGTATCTATAATTTTTTATTGCCAATGCTATTATATATTCTGTTTTGGATGTTTAATGGGCTTTATTATACACTTTTATATTATTTTTGGGACTAACCTATTAACCCAAGGCTCAGTGCAAATTGCTGTTTTTTTGCCTATTTCAGTGTTTCGCAGAAAAGGAATATCAAACGGAGTCCAAACGGAATGAAACCATCGGGAGCGTGATTTTTGGAACAAACGTGATCCAGAGGACTTGGAGTGGACGTCAAGCAATCAACGAGGAGGCCCCGAGGCAGGGGGCGCACCTACCCCCCTGGGCGCGCCCTCCACCCTCGTGGGCCCCTCGTGGCTCCACCGACCTACTTCTTCCTCCTATATATACCTACGTACCCCGAAACCATCGAGGAGCACCACGAAAACCTAATTCCACCGCCGCAACTTTCTGTACCCGTGAGATCCCATCTTGGGGCCTTTTCCGACGCTCTGCCGGAGGGGGAATCGATCACGGAGGGCTTCTACATCAACACCATAGCCTCTCCGATGATGTGTGAGTAGTTTACCACAGACCTTCGGGTCCATAGTTATTAGCTAGATGGCTTATTCTCTCTCTTTGGATCTCAATACAAAGTTCTCCCGATCTTCTTGGAGATCTATTTGATGTAACTCTTTTTGCGGTGTGTTTGTCGAGATCCGATGAATTGTGGGTTTATGATCAAGATTATCTATGAACAATATTTGAATCTTCTCTGAATTCTTTTATGTATGATTGGTTATCTTTGCAAGTCTCTTCGAATTATCAGTTTGGTTTGGCCTACTAGATTGATCTTTCTTGCAATGGGAGAAGTGCTTAGCTTTGGGTTCAATCATGCGGTGCTCGATCCCAGTGGCAGTAGGGGAAACGACACGTATGTATTGTTGCCATCGAGGATAAAAAGATGGGGTTTATATCATATTGCTTGAGTTTATCCCTCTACATCATGTCATCTTACCTACTCTGTTCTTATGAACTTAATACTCTAGATGCATGCTGGATAGCGGTCGATGTGTGGAGTAATAGTAGTAGATGCAGGCAGGAGTCGGTCTACTTGTTACGGACGTGATGCCTATATACATGATCATGCCTAGATATTCTCATAATTATGCACTTTTTCTATCAATTGCTCGACAGTAATTTGTTCACCCACCGTAATACTTATGCTATCTTGAGAGAATCCACTAGTGAAACCTATGGCCCCCGGGTCTATTTTCCATCATATAAGTTTCCAATCTATTTTTACTTTGCAATCTTTACTTTTAGTCTTTATCATAAAAATACCAAAAATATTATCATCTCTATCAGATCTCACTTTTGCAAGTGGCCGTGAAGGGATTGACAACCCCTTTATCGCGTTGGTTGCAAGGTTCTTATTTGTTTGTGTAGGTACGAGGGACTTGCGTGTGGCCTCCTACTGGATTGATACCTTGGTTCTCAAAAACTGAGGGAAATACTTACGCTACTTTGCTGCATCACCTTTCCTCTTCAAGGGAAAAACCAACGCATGCTCAAGAGCTAGCAAGAAGGATTTCTGGCGCCGTTGCCGGGGAGGTGTGCACCAAGTCAAGTCAAGATTGGATTTCCCGTCAACGAGCCATTTATGGCGCCGTTGCCGGGGAGTCTACGCACAAGTCAAGACATACCAAGTATCCATCACAAACTCTTATCCCTCGCATTACATTATTTGCCATTTGCCTCTCGTTTTCCTCTCCCCCACTTCACCCTTGCCGTTTTATTCGCCCCTCTTCCATTCGTCTTTTTCATTTGCTTGTGTTGCCATGTGCCTTCTATGTGCTTGCATCTTTGCTTGCTAAAAATCTATTGATATGGATCCACTTAAAGTGTTCTACTTGCATCATCTTCGATCCTTATGCGCTCGTGCTGAAACCCCAACTAGCATAGTTGATGGGAAATCCTTATGTCGCAAGGAAGTGCCTCCTTATCACGCGCAAAATAATTATTCCTGCACCTGACAGCAGGGACCCACCGAACGGGCCACCGTATTTCGCGAAAAAACGTTTCCCCCCTGACTGTTGGGACCCACAAGCTACATCTTCGCATGCAAGGAAGTGCGCCCGGGCAAAAAAAACGATTCACCCCCCTGACTGCTGGGACCCACCAGCTATATCTTCGCACGCAAGGAAGTGCCTGACAGTCGGGACCCACCTGATCGAAGCGTACGTAGCGTTGTCATTCTAGTCGCGAACGTGTACGTACATACTGGTCGATGTAGAGGCGCGCACGTGTCGTAGTAGAGGCGCGCACGTAGCATGTACACCTACGTACAGCGGCCAGGGTGCAAGAAAGAAAATACGGCCACGTACGTACATACGGGCGGGGTCTCGAATGCCTACTCGCGCATACGTACGGCCAGGGCTCGTGTACATGGCTGGGTCGCAACGGAGAAACTGCGTCATCGTCGTGTTCATGGGGAGGCAATGGAATGCGTCGTGTTCATCGGGAGGCAACGGAACGCATGGGAGCCAACCGGCTTGGACGGAACAGCCGATGGAAACGAGGCCTGGCATACCGCAGAACGGAGGAAACGGCCTTGTGTTCGACTGGCCACGGTCGAAACGGGATCCTGTTCATCGGGAGGGGTCTGGCGTACCGCAAAACGGAGGAAACAGACCTCCTACGGTCAAAACGGGGTCCTGTTGATCGGGAGGGGTGTGGCGTACCGCAAAACGGAGGAAACAGACTTGTGTTGGAGCGCTACGGTCGAAACGGGGGTCCTGTTCATCGGGAGGGGTGTGGCGTACCGCAAAACGGGACTCCACAGGATACTGTTCATCTCCACCGTCGACCCCCTCCAGCCTCCACGGGCTACTGTTCATCCATTGTCGACCTCCTCGAGCCTCCACCTGCGACTGTTCATCCACGGGCTCCTGTTCATCCAGCCTCCACCGCGCGCTACTCCAATGGCTACTGTTCAACCAGCCCTCTCCACAGGCTCATGTTCAACCACCCCTCCACGGGCTACTGTTCATCCAGCCCTCCACCGTCTACTGTTCATCCAGCCCTCAACGGGGTCCTGTTCATCCAGCCCCAACCGGCTCGATCGATCGGGGTCCTGTTCATCCAGAGGCAACACCACATGGTCCTGTTCATCCACCCCCACCGGGAACTATTCATCCAAACCCCCCCAGCAATGCTCACTGTTCATCCAGAGGCAGCATCGATCGGCTTCAGTTAGCAGCAATAGCGAAGGAATCGCTCGATCGGATTTAGTTAACAGCCATCGATCGATCGCTTGGGTTCAGTAACGCCTAGCCTGCAGTGCAATCGATCTGGTTCAGTAGGCGAACGCCTCGCTCGGGTTCAGTTAGAGCCCAACGCCTCGCACACACGCGCGTGCGTGTACAAGAGAAACGCGCATCGCTCGGCCCCGACCACCCACCGTAACCGGGAACACCCCGATATTTTCCATGCCCTCGCTTCTACCACGGTTTTTTCCGTCATGTACGGCCCAAAGAATGTTATGCAGCTGTGTCTCCGGCCCGCCCAGGACGAAAAGCCCATTTTCTGTCAGGATTTTTTGTCATAGAAGTAGGAGCCCACCACATCTATGATGAAACTGGGTTTTGTCACAATTTTTGTCATAGAAGTGTCATAAGTATGATAGGAAAAAATTTCGTTCGGCCCAAAATGTCACGGATGTGTCTTTTTTTTAGTGATATATAAAAACTATGTTACTGTAGCGTTGCTACACTAAAGAAAACGTGTTGCTGAAATATCAAAACGTGTTACAAAGGCCTATTGTAATTAATCAGAATCGTTAATAATTGTGTTGCAATTTTGGTAGAACGTGTTACTAACAATGTTGCTACACCAGGAAAAACATGTTACAAAGTGTGTGCCTATAGTTCTAAAAGAGTGTTACCGCGGCCTTCGGTAACACATATGGCTTGTGTTGCAACAGTACAACAGTAACACCTTTAAATACATATAGGAACAATTCTTATGTGCTACAATAGACACCACCTAGTAACATAGCCTACAGGAACACATACAAAAGTGTGTTAATGCGCGCTTCAGTAACATAATATCTAAGCTATAGTAGCACATCAGCGTGTTACAAGAGATCAATCCTGCAGTAGTGTCTGGCGGCTAGGGTTGGGGGGGGTCCCCTGGCGTCACCCGAGGGGAGGTGACCGATGGGTGCCATGAATTACTCACTCCTGGTTGAAAACACACCAGGGTTTCACACATATTCCTGACACCACCCATTCCCATTATATATAGATACTCCTTTTTGTGATGCTAGTACCAAGATAACCGTTAACCACCATGGTGATCACTTCAATTGAACACTTACCCTCTTCCTCTTGTTACTAAAACCTAGGTTGTCATGTTGCTCGGAATTTGGGTGGCTCATGCCTGTTAGTAGTGTTGGATAGGTGACCAGGACTCCAGGAGAGTATCCTACTTATATATAGGCTAGACAACTTAGCGCTCATGTCTAGTTTTACTAGAGATCGAACTCAAATATATTAGTACTTTATTGCACACATCACTATTTCTGTACTTTGGATGGTTCAGTATAAATTGAAAGTTGTCAGAAAAGGACGCAGTCCAGCCTCCAACACAATGCAGTCGCACCCGCCTCTAGTGGCGCTAGAAAAAAAACAATTAAGACAAAGGGCTATTTGTTACCAATGTATATCAATATAATGCAAATGCAAATCTGATTGTACATAAAAAATTGTCAAAAAACTTGTAGAGGTATCAGAACACACACAATCAAAATTGGACATACACAATTTTATTCTAGGGGTTGAAGTACTAAGCAACATTCCTTACTGAATCTAATAGATGGGCACTCTCGTGCAAGCACCAACCAGTGCAACTGTAAGCACAGGCTCAACTTTAGCATGTCCTAAGTATTCTAAAATGTTTATTGACAGACGGAGACCATATCTTAGGGCCAAACACACCTGAATAATCTAAGTACCAAAAATATGAAGAGATGGAGACCCGACCCGACACCTAAGGGGCGATCATGAATTCCGACGGCGGCGAGTCTACAAGTGAAAGTAGAAAGCGAGAAAAGAGACTGGGGAGAGATAGAACGGGATCCAGATAGGGGAGAGAGCAGTAATGCTACAGCGACGAACATTTACAGGGTTCTACAAGGTGTATTTGAGCTGGGAAACTATGATTGGACAAAGAGGAGGGAGGGGCCTCACCCACCTGAAATTCAGGGAAGGGGGATGTTTAGTTTGTTAAGGAGGAGTCTGTAGAAGCCTATATGACCACGTACTCTAGCATTTTTGGGCAGAGAGAGGAACGTGGGATGTTTCCTATTGCTGTGGAATATATTACTTATTTCATTTTTTTTGGTGACCTCGTCAGCTACTTTTAATACTAGTAAATGCGCACGTGCAACACACGTGTAATCTTAAGATGTGTTTTTGTTTATTCTACTTCATTCATTCATTGTAATCAAACCAAACCAATCCCTTCATATCGTGGGTTTCAAAACATAAGCTGTGAGGTGATAATATTCTATTTCTCACATGGAAAAGTACACTTTCATATGCAACAGGACATTGCCACTTCAGAGTGCGACTGCATGCCCTACCAACTTACTATGGCATGACCGATTACCAACTAAGCTACCACAAGTAAATCGTTTATCAATCAATTGCATTATAGGCGTTTGACCGATTAGGGGATTGTCTCGTGCGGAAGTGACATGTATAAAATTAGAATGTGGTTTATTAAAATTTTGACAAATAAATCACACGAAATGCTAAGCGGGAAGATATAACGCACTTGTAGGGGACGACGCCCTTAATCTTGAACGTCAGGAGCGACCGCCGGCCATCCTCGCTGCAGTCCGCTATGGCGGCCGCCATCTCTCCTAATCGGTGGCCACCTAGTGCTTGTCGTTCGGCCTGATCTTCTTCGCGACCTTGTTGCCGTCGTTCCCGACGGCCGGCATGGCCGGGCCCCAGGTGGCTTAGTCCGCGGCGGCCTGCACGGCCGGGCAGGCGGTGTCCCTGACGTCCGGCCAGGTAGGCGGTTTAGGGGGCATCCTCGGCGGCCAGTCAGGCGGTTTAGGAGGCATCCCGAAGGCCGAGGGCCATGGCCAGGCGAGGCGATGGTTGGGGACGGCATGGCGATGTGAGGAGCGGCGTCCTTGAAGGCGCGGCAGTCGACGCTTAGGGCGCGGCGTCGCTGAAGGCCTTGAGGTGTGGTGGGTTGTGGCGCTGGGGGTGGTGTGGTGAAGGTGCGGCGGCTCGGCGTGATGTGACTTGCGGCGATTTCCTTGTGTCAGTTTCCTTTGTACGAAAGGGTATGGAAGGAAGGAGGTCAGAGTGGAGAGATGATTGTTTAACGCTAAACATGTTTAGTTTCGTTTGTACGAAGGGTATTGTGGGGAAGGGGATCAGGGTGGAGAGATGATTGTTTAGCGCTAAACATGTTTAGTCGCTCATCATCAGGACAACAAGGACGGTTGGATTAACGCGAACGGATGACCGGGATTTGTTGGATCTACCCCACTGGGTCTTTTTATATTGATATAGATATACTACTCCCTCCGATCCAAAAAAAAGTGTCGTGGACTCGTGGCTTTAGTTCAAAACATGAAAATTTCCCTTAATAATGCTCTCTGTATAGCCGTTGTAACCAGCAAAATCTCTACAGGGACAAAAGTTGAACATCGAACCAGCAGCCTGGGCTGAAGAAAATGCTAAAACATATGCAACCGACTAGGCGCTATAGCCCAGCCATCTTTCCCACCGGTTTGGACTGTCAGCCTAGTACAATTTCTAGCCGAATGGTGCGATTTGATGGTCTTCAGGCTGGCTCCCTCGTGCGAGCGAGAAGCAAGGATGTGGCGCCGAAACGCATAGATGGCTGCCGGCTGACTCGAGTGAAGCTGGCGATAGAGTTGAGGAGTTGGCGGCCACGGACGGCTAGCGAACAGGCACTCGGCTCTGTCGTTCCACACCCATTCCCAACACCACCCGTTCCCATTCCAGCCACTCATTACTGTGAACCACCACGATGATCACTTTAGTGGAACCCTCTTTCTCTTATGACTCGAACCTAGGCTGTCATACTACTTTGGGATTTGGATGCCTCATGGCTGCTAACAGTGCTAGACAAGTGACCATGAGAGTATCCTACATATATATAGGCTAGCAACCTAGTGCTCCTATTTGGTTTCACTAGAGGACTTAATTATATTGCTTCATTACACACATCAATATCTCTGTACTTCGGCTGGTTCAGTTGTATAAATCGTCGTCAGGAAAGGACATAAACCAACTTCCAAGTTGTAACACAATACAAACACATGTGCCCCTAGCAGTGCTACTAATTTCTTTAAAACAATAACCAAGGGCTATTTATTTCTCCCGATGTATCAATATAATACAAAATGAAATCCGACTTTGCATGAAAAATTGTGAAAAACCTTGTCGTTAAAACATTAAAACCTTTTTATTTTATGGATTAAAGTACTAAGCAACCTTGTTTGTTGATTCTAATTGATTCATTTGTTTTGGATAGCTCCTCGCTTACAAAACTTCAGGGCATTTAGAATGATTGGCGCTCTCTTGTGCAATCACCAATAAGTGAAACCGTAAGCACATGGCCAATTTAATGTCTATTGATAGTTAGGCACCATATTGTGGGGCTAAAGAGAAGAATGGAGGGGTGGGAGGGTGCAGTTTTCAGAGATCAAATTGGAGATGTGTTGGCATGTGCAGCAGGCTATTTGCCTGATCTTCAGAGATGTTGGTGGCTAAAGCCGCCCTTCAAATGGCTTCAGACTTGGAAATGCGGAGGCTTCTTTTGGAAACTAATGCTCTTATGCTGAAAGAGGCATTTGAAGATCGAGGCATCGATTTTTCTTGCCTTAGTGCTATGGTTGATCGCTTGAAAGCTTTCAACGATGTTGGGTTGATCCACTTGATCGTGAGCATGCTGATAGAGGAGGTGCCCTTGCGCATCAAGTTCAGTATGGATTGGGAGGTCCGCTGCGACCACTCAACCAAAGTCCCCACTTACAGCCGGCCAGCAGGGTCCACGAGAAGAGGCAGCAGGTGAAAAGGTGGGTCATGGTCTCCTCTGATGACTCGCAAAGTACACGCCAGGGATGGTGTTTCACGCCTCAACTCGCAAGCCTCTCGTCAGTCTACCATCAATTTTTACAAGCAAGCCAAATGAAGAACTGTACGCTGGGTTGGGGGAGATGGTGACAGCCGCCGTTCAACATCCAAAATCTTGAAATGACAACCCCTTGGAAGATGGTTCTGTAGAAAGATCTTATTTTCATCTCATCAGGGTCAAAGTTTCCTATCAAAACAATAGTGGACAGAAGTCGGATATCTTCAAAAATAACAGAAATCAGACGTAGGAAGCTTGAGAAACAACCACCAATTGCATCATTTTTTCATGCTAATTAACTAATAGTTGTGACCTAGAACTTCAAATTCCTGTGTTTGAGCAAACTGATAGTTGGCGTCAGTTCGTATGTATGCACTATGCAGTATGCCAATGTGCTAGAAAGAACTGTACTATCACTGTCAAGAGAAAAAAAAATGAGGAAGAAGTGCAGTGATGAGCAAATCAATTAACAACATGATTCTGAATCAGGTGAGTCATGCTCCATGGTTGTTGGGTTAACTGATTAGATGACCCGATACACATGGCGTGGTTTCAAGTCCAAGCAAACACCATTTTTGGCCTCCACTGGCCCGAGAAGAAAACATGTATGAGTCGAGTCTCAAGGATCATTGTGAATTTTGTAAAGGGTCCGAACATCCATCAAGAATTTCTTGCTATTTCTGTATATTTTCCTATGTGTCAACAAGGTGTTTGACAAATTTTCTATACAATCAGATTTGTATTTGCAATTTCAAGTCCAAGCAAACACCATTTTTGGCCCCCACTGGTCTGGGGAGAAAACATCAATGAGTCCATTCTCAAAGATCATTGTGAATTTTGTAAAGGGTCCGAATATCCATCAAGAAGCAAGCTTTCTGTATGTTCCTATGTATCAACAAGGTGTTCGACAAATTTTC
>NC_057808.1:425595097-425598967 GCF_018294505.1 Triticum aestivum | reverse complement strand
AAATACCTAGAAAGGTGAACTGAATCTTTGGGCCTCTAGAAATAATGCAAGCCTGAAATTGAAATACCTAGAAAGGTGACCTGAATCTTTGGGCCTCTAGAAAGATTTATTACCTCCTCAAGCAGCATCAAACAATTCCATGCGTGCACCACAAATCTATACCAAGTTTGATCAGGATCTACTTTTCCAAATCAGAATTAGCGCTAGAGCAAGCAAGATCAATGATATGGCCGTGAGACAGAGAAGGAACGAACAAACTCACCCCTCTCGCGACCTCCCTGGTAGATGCGCCGCCGCCGCGCACGACAGAGGGAGAAAAATGACTGGTGAAGGGGGAGCGGGGCGACCTTCGAAGGCCGGAGGGAGAGGGCGGCCGGAGTAGGGCGGCGGAGGCCGGAAGGAGAGGGCGGCCGGAGGAGAGAGAGGGCGAGCGGCCCTATGGGGAACAGAGAGGAGTCGTGCGAGAGGGGGGAGTGATCTGGTGCGGGCAGGGGAGATTTTTTTAGTTCTCTTTTAGTGGGCCCGAGGATAACTAACCCAATTAGAACCTCTCCACCGGGCTAGTTCTTTTAGCTGGGTTAGAGCAAACTAGCTCAAACTAACCCCTCTTGTTTCGATAATTTGAGGCTATTTCAACCCAAACTAGCTCTAACTCAGGGATCCAAACAAAGAGGAGTGTTACTGTACATGCTACAGTGTGGACCGTAGCACATTGTTTTTTATGGCCATATCACCACATTGTTTTCTATTGCTGGTTCACTGGGCTACCGTGGTTCGCACTGCTGGTTCACTGGGCTGCCGTGGTTCGCACTCCTCCAACCTGAGTAGTACTCCCTCCGTTCCTAAATATAAGTCTTCGTAGATATTTCACTGTGGACCACATACGGATGTATATAGATGCATTTTATGTGTAGATTCACTCATTTTTCTCCGCATGTGGTCCATAGTGAAATCTCTCCAAAGACTTATATTTAGGAATGGAGGGAGTAGTATAGTACTAGTATATACCGCATCATTCTTTGCTCCTTCTTACTACTCCGACATGTGGGAGAGCCAGCATCCGGGTCGACGTGTCATGCACCAGATTAGAGCGCGGAACGGAAGGGGGGCATCACACCGGTCGGAGCGCCAGTAATTCATGACTATAGTGAGTGGTCATATCACAAGTCTTTCCAGCAGTAACGCGCCGTCAAATCGCACAGCCCCACTCGCTCACCCTCCTCGCCTCTCTGTCAAACCGCCTACCCGAAAACTGTCGCATGTACTGCCCGGGAAAAGCCCCGCCCTCAACTTTTAACTACGCGAAAATAGTTCGAGCTTGTTCGTTCTATATAAATACAGTACTTACTATATGTTTATTCACCCGTGGGGTTGTTCAATGAATGGAGGGGCGGGAGCACAAGTGAACAATACTGTAGTACTACTAGTAGTAAGTAGGAGTCGTACAGTAGTCACCTTAAATAGAGAGTTTCTTTTCTTTAATGCCACATACACAAATTGAAACGCTTGTTGTGGAGAGAAAAAAGATAATCACTCCACTATATATGGACGCAGGGGCCTGAGCGCTTGCTTTACTAGGGTTGCTCTCTTCATTCTCTCATCCTCTCCAGATATAAACAAGACAGCGGTAGCGACATTTTCTCTCTGCTCACCGCTGGTCACAGATCCGGACGGATCCCTTCGGCCGGTGTGTGTAGAGGACTAAAAGGTGCATAGTTCACGCGGTCATTGCCGCCGAGGGAGGAAACCCACAGCTGCCGGAGGGGCCCGATCCTTTGCCCGTGTTGTTCTCTCCGACACAGCGCCGGCTCGGGAGGTCCTCCGACCCTTTTTCCTCCCTGCCGTATTGTCCGCAGATCCGACCTGCCACCGCCGACATCCCGGCGACCCTCAGGTATAAGTTCTTCGAAAGCGGCCTTGCTCTACTGCCCCAGCTCCCCACGTGTCTGCATGTGCATCTTTTTCTACTCCCATCAGCTCTTCCAAAGCCACCTAAATTTTTAGTATTATTAGAGGTAAAGCTACTTCATGCATTCGAATCTAGGGCTTTGTTCAAACAACGAAGAAAGGGGGAAAGTTGTAGCATGAATCTAGGACTTGATTCAAAGAGGAAATAATATGGTGAAAGTAGTAGAGACCGGATACCCAACCGGTCTCTTGGTTGAAAAGGGAAATAATGGGAAAACGCAGTACAAACTGGATAAGGAACAGATCTATTATTGGTTGAAAAAAGGATAGAAAGTGGCAGCTGGTGGACAAGTCAACAGAGTATGTCCAGGATTAGATTTGCTACCATCACATAGTAAAAGGTCTCCAGGATTAGATTTGCTGCCCTCACATAGTAAAAGGTCTCAGGATTAGATTTGCTGCCCTCACATAGTAAAAGGTCTCAGGATTAGATTTGCTGCCCTCACATAGTAAAAGGTCTCCAGGATTAGATTTGCTGCCCTCACATAGTAAAAGGTCTCCAGGATTAGATTTGCTGCCCTCACATAGTAAATGTCTCCAGGATTAGATTTGCTGCCCTCACATAGTACAAGGTCTGCAGGATTAGGTTTGCTGCCCTCACATAGCATGAACAAACTCGGCATCACCACTTTGTGCCAGCTTGTAGGTACATTGTGCTGATGCGTCCACTGTCGCATGTCCTTATACCAACCTTTTGCTGTTGTTAATGTAAGGGCGCATGTAAAATGAAGCGATCACACTGTTACCTTAGGGACATGTCTAACCAGTGTTATTGTTAATCTAATGCCTCCAGTGATAAGATGCAATTAAACTGTGTTATAAATGGCACTCCTGCTGTTTTCCCCAGTATGATAAGTAAGTTGCTCCTTTACGCTGCTGAGTGTCCTGGTGTCCCCACGGTCCCATGCCCTTAAACCAACTCTTTAGCTGCTGTTGATTTACTATGTCTCGTAAACAAGCAATGCCACCATTAAAGTAATCCCATATTTGAGGAATCTCATTGTTGATCGTAATGCTTCTGGTAACATGAAGCATTGCTGACGTTTTAAAATTTCTACTGTCCTTGCGTGATTGCCATGAACATAATTAAGATGCTTCTTTTCATTTTGTATATGTTTCGTATATTCTTATTGACCAGCAACTGTTTACTTTCTATCTTTTTGTGCAGATAGGGATATCCATTTCACCTTGTTGCTATTGTGACCTTTTGGTGAACTGCACAAAACACTTTTTTGGAATGAGTGTCTTGTGCAGTTCAACTAAAATGTTACATGGGCAACATCTCTCAATTTTGGTGGAACTGCACAAAATGGTGATTGGAGTTTCCAAAATCTCCGTCAAATTCTGCTGGTAATCTCGTGCAACATTTTATTAGCCTTTGCAAGATGAGCCGTAGCTGAATGATGCAATCTTTGCTTCATTTCAGGCGAACTGCAGAAAAAGTGGCATGAATTGAATCATCGAGTGGAGCTGCAGGTTGACTTCCACTAGTGCCAGTATTATAGTAATCATGCTCTTTATTATCTGCGCTGTGCAAACAGGAATACTTAACTACAGATGTTGTGACGGTCAAGAGCATTCGCCAAGTTCTTCGATTGTATGACATGGCTAGCCAAGATGGATTTAATCCCGATATTCACTTTATCAAAAGGCTCTAATGGGTTGGTTCTAAATCTTGCAAGCTGGGAATCAGTGAGATGTGTAGGCATCTTTGTTGTACTTATTATTTGAATCTTATTTGTTGGTTCTGAATCTTGCAAGCTGGGAATCAATGAGATGTGTAGGCATCTTTGTTGTACTTATTATTTGGATCTTATTTGTTGGTTCTGAATCTTGCAAGCTGGGAATCAATGAGATGTGTAGGCATCTTTGTTGTACTTATTATTTGAATCTTATTTGTTG
>NC_057808.1:425577442-425595087 GCF_018294505.1 Triticum aestivum | reverse complement strand
AGGAATACTTAACTACAGATGTTGTGACGGTCAAGAGCATTCGCCAAGTTCTTCGATTGTATGACATGGCTAGCCAAGATGGATTTAATCCCGATATTCACTTTATCAAAAGGCTCTAATGGGTTGGTTCTAAATCTTGCAAGCTGGGAATCAGTGAGATGTGTAGGCATCTTTGTTGTACTTATTATTTGGATCTTATTTGTTGGTTCTGAATCTTGCAAGCTGGGAATCAATGAGATGTGTAGGCATCTTTGTTGTACTTATTATTTGATCTTATTTGTTGGTTCTGAATCTTGCAAGCTGGGAATCAATGAGATGTGTAGGCATCTTTGTTGTACTTATTATTTGGATCTTATTTGTTGGTTCTGAATCTTGCAAGATGGGAAACACGGCATGATGATGCAGAGGACAACAACCATAACAAACAGTTCAAACTTGGTAGTATTATCTTTGTGAAAGTGCGACAAATGTGCTGATCGTGAGCGTCCTGAGAATAATAATTCTAATTGTTGTGCATGTTGATCCTGTGGCACTGATAGAACGAGCGAATGCATTGCTTGTTTTAAGTATAAATTTCTATTAAAGCTAATTAAATTTAAGTAAAGTGACCACTAACTCCTGTTATTACAGTACCAATACAGACCCGCTCGTGAACCGACGTGTGGCCGAGGGTGCATCTTCTGCCAGGCGTACAGTGGACGAGGGAGGGGTAGTAACTGTTGTCGCCGGTACACACTCAGCTTACTGTTGAATCCAGTTCCCCAAGAGCTGAAAAACGAACTGCTGCCGCCGCCTACACACTCGTTCACTCGAAGAGACTCCAATGGCGATCCGAGGGGTGAGCCTGCTAGATATGGACTTCAGCAAGGAGTTCCCCTTTGAGTTTGCCGTTTAGTCCTATGGCTGCACCAAGTTGAATGTGATGTACACCAACGATACGGACTCGGTGAAGCTCTGCCTCGCCTCAGTCCTATGGCTGCACCAGGTTCTGGAGCATTCGCCCATTTCATCGGCAGCGCCGTCTGCACCTTCGCTACGGTGGAGAGAAGGAAGAACGCGACGATTCGGCCATATGGTGCAACAAGCTTGTTGGCATCCAGAAGCAATACAAGATCATCAGCAACGGGCAGGAGAAGGACTCCGTGGTTGACCTCGCTGAGACCATCATCGACCCCTGATACGCCAACATGAAAGAAGACGACCTGAACACGTGGGAGGTACCTCTGAATCTAGCCTACATAACCTACGCGGCCAAGGACGCATACGCATGCTATGACATGTACAGGCAGATCTTGGACATGAGGGCGTGTCTGCTTCCCGTAACCGACGAGTACACGGACAGCCGCAGCGTCATGATCAAGCGTGCCAGGAAGGTCTAGATGTTGTACTTTATCTGTTTATAAGCACCTTTATCATCTGAGTGTTTCATGCATTAGCCTATGTGTCGTAATTATCTGTTTTGTCTAAAATATTTCTTTTAAGAACCCATTAACCTGATTGCTTTTTTTAGTGGCTATTTGCTTATGTATGTAAACTAGTTCACTTGTCCGTAAAAAAAAACTAGTTCACTCGGCTGCCGTGCTTTGAATCTCCTTCCTCCCAACATATTCCCCTCCTCAGGTGGACCCAGCAGGTCTCTGAATTTTCTCCCACTTTCCTTTTCAATGTAAACTGAGTTTTCTCCCAGTACTTTCCCCTAGAACCAACTCAATTGTCCCACGTCTAGCCTAAAAAAAATAATACCCCACGTACTATTAACTCATCAAATTAAAATGATATTTTATTTCGTAAGTTGAAAGTTCTTATAAAATAATAATAATAATTGTTTATATATAACTTGGCAAGTTAACTCCTAGTGATTGCGTACATAAGCTTGCAAAGATTTTACTGACGTGCAATCATGAGTTTATGTTTTTATAACATTTCTCCGTCTATCCCAACATGATATTTTCACCCAGCCCAGCAAGTCCGCGGATTTCGAGAAAAATGCAAATGAGATTTAAACGGGCTGCATAGATGCTACATCATTGTTTCACCCAGCCCACCAAATGGACTAAAAAACAAATGGACTGGCTGACATGTGGGCCAGTAGGTCGAAGCCTAAGAAGGCGTTGGATTTACATCCAACGGCCGGCATTCTTCTTCAATCTCTCGTCTTCTTCCCCCAGCGCTGCCGGAACCGCCTGCTCCAACCTTCGGCGTCCAGCGGCGTTGTTTTGCGCTCCTCGGTGAAACGCTACCCCGCCGACGGCCATGCCATCCCTCCACTCCGCACCTCCTGTTATTCTCTGCCGAGTGTAGGCGCACCCCGCACCCGAACCAGTCAAGTTTCCCACTCCTCTCCGTCTGCGACTCCACTGCCGCGTCTTCCCCATCTCCGGGTCGTTCCAGTCTGGGGCCTCGCCGTCGTCCACCGCCTCGGTGCGCTCGGCGCGGCGTGCTCAACATACGAGAGTCATCGGAAGAGGACTGTACGTGGAGAGCCTGACGGCTGGGACCCACGAGGTCCATGGTCGCACGCAAGGAAAGTTCCTCCTTATTACGCACTGTACGTGCACTGTACGTGGGAAGGGATTCTGTATTTCGCGAAAAAAACGTTCCCCCCGCTGACAGGTCGGACCCACCAGCTATATCTTCGCACGCAAGGAAGTGTCTCCTTATTACGCAACAAAAAATGAATACCCCCTGCTAGCTGGGACCCACCATAGTGGGTGGCTGACTTGTGGGCCTACTAAGTTGACGAGGACGGAGGGCTTTGTCAACTTAGTCAATATGAACGATTCTAGCTCCAGTGACCGTACGATGTCCATCCAACGGCCATAGTGCTTCTTCAACCTCTGGTCTTCTTGCTCCAGCCGCCCAAAGCAGCGCCGGTCGTGCCGCATGCTCCTACCTCTCGTGGCCGGTTGTGATGCCGCGGAGGCCTCACCGCCCCCTACTACTCCCACCGCTGGCCCAGGGTATCCCTCTACTCACCCACACCCCCTGTTATTCTGCGGTGACGGCAGCCTCACGCCGCAGCCGAACCAGTGAACCCTCGTACTCCTCTCCGCGTGGGCATCCACTACCGCGTCTTCCCTGGCTCCGCGTCTTCCCCTTCCTAGGCCTCGCCGTCGTCCACCGCCTTGGTGCTCTCGGCGCGGCGTGGTCAATATGGTCAACGACCGACTTCCATCGGAAGAGTACTGTACGTGGAGAAGCTGACAGCTGGGTCCATGGCCACAGCCTAGTTTTTTGTGATTTGCCAAGTAAGTCGCTTTGTCAGGCCTGTTGGGCTACAAATCTTTCAAGACGAGGAGAGCTTCATTCGGCTGGCTGAGAAAATGGCCTATCAGTAATGAGAAATGGGCTGAACATTTTTAAAACACATCAAACCGGCAATTAGTTTCAAATATCTTTTTTCATTTCGAAATTTTAAATTACATTAATTTTTATGCGTGGAGAATTTGTTGGATTTTATATTGATATACATTTATTTTTAAAATCAGTTTGAATATGAGTCGAAATTTCGGGATTAAAAACAGTTCGGACCGCACCGAAATATGCAAAATTTCGTATAATTTTTTAACCGTGGCCACAATATGGGCTGTAATGCTAACAAAAAGAATATGGGCTCCAAAAAAAACCTTAAGAATTAGCAAATGGGCTGTAAATTATTAGAAATAATGGCAGATGGGTTGTATGCTGTTTTCCACAGATTTGAGGCTTTCCTAAAAAAAGGTTGACGCACAAGCAGTGACTGTTGGATGTCCATCGAACGACCGTCGTGCTTCTTCAATCTCTGCTCTTCCTGCTCCAGCCGCTCAAACAAGCGCCGGCGGGACTGCCTGCTCCCTCCTCCCCGCGGCCGGCTGTGCTGCCGCGCAGGCCTCACCGCCCCACCATACTCCCATCGCTGGCCTAGCCATCCCTCTACTCACCCACACCTGCTGTTATTCTCCGGCGACGGCAGATGAACCAGTAAACCCTTGTACAGTCGTACTCCCCTCCGCGTGGGAAACAACTGTCGAGTCTTCCCTGCCTCTGTGTCGTTCCCTTCCTAGGCCTCGCTGTCGTCCACTGCCCTGGTGCTCTCGGCGCGGCCTGGTCAACGTGGTCAACGACCGACATGCATCTGAAGTGGACTGTACGTGAAGAGGCCGACAGCTGGGTCCACGGCCGCACGCAAGGAAATGCCTCCTTATTACGCGCAAAATAATGATTCCTCCACCTGACATCAGGGAACCACCGAAAGGGCCTCTGTATTTCGTGAAAAAAACGTTACCGCCGCTGACAGCTCGGACCCACCAGCTATATCTTCGCACGCAAGGAAGTGCCTCCTTATTACGCACAAAAAAATGAATACTCCCCCTGTTAGCTGGGACCCAGTATAGTGGCAGGCTGACTTGCGGGCCTACTAAGTTGACGGGGACGGAGGGCTTTGTCAACTTAGTCAATATGAACGATTCTAGCTCCAGTGACCGTACGATGTCCATCCAACGGCCGTAGTGCTTCTTCAACCTCTGGTCTTCTTGCTCCAGCCGCTCAAAGCAGCGCTGGTCGTGCCGCGTGCTCCTGCCTCTCGTGGCCGGCTGTGATGCCGTGGAGGCCTCACCTGTTGGGGAACGTAGTAATTTCAAAAAAATTCCTACGCACACGCGAGATCATGGTGATGCATAGCAACGAGAGGGGAGAGTGTTGTCCACGTACCCTCGTAGACCGAAAGCGGAAGCGTTAACACAACGCGGTTGATGTAGTCGTACGTCTTCACGATCCGACCGATCAAGTACCGAACGCACGGCACCTCCGAGTTCAGCACATGTTCAGCTCGATGACGTCCCTCGAACTCCGATCCAGCCGAGTGCTGAGGGAGAGTTTCGTCAGCACGACGGCATGGTGACGATGATGATGTTCTACCGACGCAGGGCTTCGCCTAAGCACCGCTACGATATTATCGAGGTGTAATATGGTGGAGGGGGGCACCGCACACGGCTAAGAGATCAATAGATCAATTGTTGTGTCTATGGGGTGCCCCCCTGCCCCCGTATATAAAGGAGCAAGGGGGGAGGCGGCCGGCCTAGGAGGAGGGCGCGCCAAGGGGGGAGTCCTACTCCCACCGGGAGTAGGACTCCTCCTTTCCTTGTTGGAGTAGGAGAAGGGAAGGGAGAAGGAGAAGGAAGGAAGGGGGCGCTCCCCCTCCCTAGTACAATTCGGACTAGTCCATGGGGAGGGGTGCGGCCACCCTTTGGGGCCTTTCTCTCCTTTCCCGTACGGCCCATTAAGGCCCAATACGAATTCCCGTAACTCTCCGGTACTCCGAAAAATACCCGAATCACTCGGAACCTTTCCGATGTCCGAATATAGTCGTCCAATATATCGATCTTTACGTATCGACCATTTCGAGACTCCTCGTCATGTCCCCGATCTCATCTGGGACTCCGAACTCCTTCGGTACATCAAAACTCATAAACTCATAATAAAACCGTCATCGTAACGTTAAGCGTGCGGACCCTACGGGTTCGAGAACTATGTAGACATGACCGAGACACGTCTCCGGTCAATAACCAATAGCGGGACCTGGATGCCCATATTGGCTCCCACATATTCTACGAAGATCTTTATCGGTCAAACCGCATAACAACATACGTTGTTCCCTTTGTCATCGGTATGTTACTTGCCCGAGATCCGATCGTCGGTATCTTAATACCTAGTTCAATCTCGTTACCGGCAAGTCTCTTTACTTGTTCCGTAATACATCATCTCGCAACAAACTCATTGGTTGCAATGCTTGCAAGGCTTAAGTGATGTGCATTACCGAGAGGGCCCAGAGATACCTCTCCGACAATCGGAGTGACAAATCCTAATCTCGAAATACGCCAACCCAACAAGTACCTTCGGAGACACCTGTAGAGCACCTTTATAATCACCCAGTTACGTTGTGACGTTTGGTAGCACACAAAGTGTTCCTCCAGTAAACGGGAGTTGCATAATCTCATAGTCATAGGAACATGTATAAGTCATGAAGAAAGCAATAGCAACATACTAAACGATCGAGTGCTAAGCTAACGGAATGGGTCAAGTCAATCACATCATTCTCCTATTGATGTGATCCCGTTAATCAAATGACAACTCATGTCTATGGCTAGGAAACATAATCATCTTTGATCAACGAGCTAGTCAAGTAGAGGCATACTAGTGACACTCTGTTTGTCTATGTATTCACACATGTATCAAGTTTCCGGTTAATACAATTCTAGCATGAATAATAAACATTTATCTGAACTATTAATAAAGATGGGGATCCAAAAGGAGTCTTGGTCTGGTCGTTGTACACAAACTAAGTACACGAAGTTGCAATGGCTAACTTTTAACTAAACAAATCCCAAGCAAAAAGCTACTAGATTGATCTACTTATATAGGAGCAAGGGGTGGCGGCCAAGGAGGTGGGAGGATGTCCCAAGGAAGCCTAAAACTAACCCTAGGTCGTACAAGGCCAATGGGCCCAAGTGGAAGTGATGCAACACCTTTGGACTTGTAGTTTGACTCGGATTCTGGTGCAGCATCAGATTGTTTCATCAATATCTCAATGCTCTGGACGAATTTGAAGGTGAATCCAATTGGGTTGGAAAGAGCACGAAATCTACTTTTCAAAAAAAATCACCCAATTCGGAGTTCGGATGAAAGAGTTCTTGGCATTTTAAGTCAGATATGTCTGTGTAGTCCGAATATGAGTCTAGAATGTGAGAGACTTGGACTCTATCTTCTGTTGGCCCAAAAGTAACGTGAGAGGACTTTTTGAACAGCACATAAACTTCTCTTTTTCCCTTATCTTCATATGGGGATTGTAGAATGTCCCATACACCTGCAATTAGACATGGTACAAAAGCCTGTGAAGTATTTTTGTCATGGATAACATAAATAAATTATTGCATAGTTTGCATTAGAAATCACCTCACAAATATGCATCTTTGCAATAATTTTGGTCGTATCCAAGGTAGCCATGTTCTCATCATGAAGACAAATAAATTAAGGGACTAATGTGTTTGTGACTATACACAGGTGTTATAGTCCCTGAAGATTTGGTTTAACCAAAGAAAGACGACCCCTAAAAGGTATTTCTTCAAGTGAAGAAATTGGTACAGCCTGTGACGAAATTGGTGTGAAGACTTTGAAGCCTGAAGACTTTGTTTTCATAGTTTCTTTCTTCTTATTTGAGTCATAGGAAAAAATGTATTGCTAAAGGGGGTCTAGATGAAACATATATCATATTTCCAATGTGATGTTCAAACCTATACACACTCTAGCTGCTTCAAGTGAAGCCTTTGGAAACCTCAATACAGTTGACGAATTTGCTAAGCGACAGTGACGCAGTTCATCTGGTCACTGACGAATTTGGTCAGTCTGAGGAGTTAGGATTTTGCTAGTGCGATCTGCCTATCGTGAGGAAATTGAGTGTCCCGACGAAATTGAGAGTTCAATTTTTCGACCATTGATGCGTCATGTGCCAGCTGTCGAGAGGATCCTTATCCTGACAACGGTCATGTCCGAAGGGGCATTTATGAAATATTATATCGGGTTGCCTATAGTCGCCCTCTACAACCACTTGTTGGTTGGCTGCTCTAGAGAGAATTTGACACTTGTCATTTGAGAGCAACCATTCCTCTAACAAATTTAACATAAACCCAAGTGAGGAAAAACCCAACCAGAGCCAAAGTGATTGAGCATCACTGAAGAGAATGATCTGTGTGATCCGACGCCTGTTACCTTTGAAGACTGTCATTCTTCTAGACGGTTAGGCGTCATGTTCTGAGCACCCAAGAGTAATTGTGATGTGCCAGTGAACAAGTCTGTGAAGGTTTTGGAAGTCTATGTTGAAGACTTACCACGAGTGATTGGGCAAGGTCTGTTGTGACCTCGGCTCAAGAGGAATACAGTGAAGACTAAGTATCTTCTGAGTTCATCTCAACTGCCTCAACTAAACGTACAATTGACACGGCAACTGGAACGGCAACTGGAACTGGTCGACGAAATTGATGTGTCTTCACCGAGCCTACCTGGTTTCCAATTCCTCACCTTTACCTTTAAGTTATTCGCTGTTGAAGTATTTGTGATCTACCTTCTGAAAAATTTGAACTGAAGACTTTCATCATGTTGTTTTTCATTTCTTCAGTTCGTCTTCCTCATGCGTGTATGCTTGTCTGATTACATGTTCTTCACTTGTATGTATCTTGTATGCATGCTCTCTATTTCTGTGATGAATTACTTTCATTCTCGTTTCTATTTCTTCACTCTAATCTTCGTCAAATTCATCAGTTTGACAAATTTCTAAAAATCTCCCATTCACCCCCCCCCCCCCTCTCTGGGAATAAACCTGTGCTTTCACGGTGACGTGTTCGTGTGTGAACACGAATGTAGGTAGTTCATTTTGTCTCTTGTTTGTAGCCACTCTGATCTGCCACTCACACACCCTCCGAAAAAATTAGCTATCTGTAGCATGTCGGTATCAAACATCGACACTAGGTTTACCAAGGGAAGCCAACTATACAATGAAATGTTTTAATTTTTCCTCTGCACTACTATCATCTAAACTATCACCGACAGACATATGCTCTTGCACAATAAAGAAATGACATATTCGAGGAAAAGAAAATTCAAGAGATATATATAATTGCATTTCACCTAGAAACATGAAACGGATAAAACTAAAATCCTTCTTACAATGACGATAAACTGTAGTAAAAACATGGCATTGGTCCGGTGATCATTTATTTTAAATAAAACTCTAGCAAAGTAAAGGCACATCTAAGATTTATTCTTCATGTCGAAAGATATTCGTCGACCGGCGGGATCCATCTCCTTAGCTAGTTCCACCCATCTGGCAGCGCCCGGTTGCCACCACCTCACCGCCCACGACCACGAGAAGCTGGAACAAAACCAGAAAGCAAAAATGTTGAGTTCAACATGGATCACACTTGCATCTGAGCAAAGGAGGGACATGATGGATGAAGTAGGGTGTGGTTACCTGCAAGGATGTCAGCGCGGGCTCTTCTCCCATCCTCCAAGACCCTAACCATCCTATTCAGGCGCCGCAATATGGCCTCATTTCTCACCGCCACCGCCGCTCGGTTGTCCTCACGTGTCATGCCTGCGCCTGATGACTCCATCATTTGCCTTGTGCCAGCGCTGAGGCGTGACACGTATCCGGGGACTGCAAGAAGTGTATGCCTAAAGACACCTATGTCGAAGCAAATTAGCTCTGTGCGATGCACGAATCCGGTGCCTGTAAGAAGCACACGCCTATGGAGGCTATGAACCTCGAAGCCCATCATCTCCATGCGCAGCGCGGGTCTGGTACTTGCAAGAAGAGAATGCCCATGGAGGCGAGTGTCGTCAAAGCCAGTCGTGTGTTGCACAGATCCTGTGCCTACAAGAAGCGAACGCTCATGATGGAGACCGTCGTCGAAGCCCAGTGGATCCATGCCTTGCACAGATCCGGTGCCTGGGAGAAAGGCAAGCTCCCCGACACGGCGGGTCGGCTCTCTCCGTTGCATGATACTGGTGCCTGCTTCTCGTGCAAGCATTTCGCGCCGACCGGAGTCTACGCTGTTAAGCAGGAAGACACTCTGTGCTCGGGTTGATTCTGATGCTCCTAGTGCCGACGAAGCGTTGACAACCCCGGAAGCCGTCGGGGTCAGACCACCAAGGAACTGCGCAGGCACCACCTGTCGCGGCGGCGCGAGAAACTGCGAATAGAAGTGGTTGCCCCTGTTCGGTGCCATGGAGCGTGGCTCCGACGACTGGAAGGTGAAATGGTCGGTGCTCCGAGCTTGCATAAGCGATGACGGCAAAACACCGTCCCTTCCAGTGGCGTGGTACCTCGATCCTTGCCCTTGCACCACGCGTGGTGGCGTGGGAAAAGGCAGTCCACGACCCACGCCATTGTTGCTCCCCGCAGACACGGTACGGTTGGCAAGGAGATTGTTGAACTGGGGGCTCCGGGCAGGGGAGACGCTGGCGGTCGAAGGACCAAAGCGTGGTGCACCACCTCTGAAAGGCCCCAGATGCTCATACGATGCCCTCAGAGGGGCTTGCACTCTGCCGATAGCCGAAGAAGCGGTGAGGAGGTAGCCAAGGGGGTTGCTTCGCTCGGCCTGATTTTCGCTAACGCCTCCGGTGCTTGATTGGCCTCCAGGCTGTTCCATGTCCTCGTTGGGGTTATTTTTTCTTTCAGACTACTGAAAGGAAACAAAAACATAATTAGCTGTATGAACTTTGCACGGACCATAAATATCACGAGAACGGCGGGAATCTACAAACCCAAGATACCTGGCTCGTTTGCAAGAGAGAAAAAGCGAGAAAACTGAGTTGTGAGAAACTCCGAGGCTGGTAGTTTCTTTTTTCTTTTTTCACGAGACTGAGTTGTGAGATTAAACTTGTGCCGATGTGGGGCTCTGATTAGAAGGAACTCGCCGGTATTTATACAATCGCCGAGGACCTTATTTAAGGAACAAAATAAATGCGTACTTATCAAAATAAATCTGCATTTATTCACTTCTAATAAATTAGATATCAAAATAAATCTGCAATTATTCACATCTAAATAATGCACGACCAATCATAATTGATTGCCTATAATTGTGAATATTCGGAATACTCATCAATTCTGATGTGATGACGAGCGCTTAAATGGGAATATATAAATTCCAGCACACCCATACTGCATATCTAGCTCCAGATATAAATCTCTAAATCCCAATGCATTAATGCGATACTCATAATATACACTGAGAAAAGAAAAAATTGATCGACGGTAGTAACACAGTTAGTGTACAAGAGTAAGAGAACGCGGAGCATCAGCGGCAAGGCATAAAAAAAATGCTCCATGTCCCTGGTCCCCTTGCAAGTTTGTACTGTAGAAATTCTGCTGCCTTGCTTTGGTTTAAACATCAGGGATACTAGAATGATGCCACTACATACTCGATACTCCTACCAAGTGCCAACAACTGGTGTTTTTCTTTTCTTTTCTGAAGATGAAGTTGGTTTACCAACGACTGTTGGTCATGCCTGCTTGCTTGCTGAGGTAGAAACTTCTGCGCTACACATAGGGCATACCTGCACATAGTCAACTACATCTTGTCAAAATTTAAAATCTAAGAGAGCTGCAAATCTATATCTACTGTCTTGTAAATTCGAGTTGGTTGTGGTGGTGGTGAGTTCACCCCTACTCCCTCATCCACCCAGGATCCATCGGGTTTCTAACACACACAAAATGCAATAGCGGAGTCTCCAACCCCACTGGACAAGCCCTATTTTGGTTTGTGAAAGAAAATCATAATAAAGCAAATAATGCAATTGCGGAGTCTCGAACCCCTCACTTGCCGCTATACAAAGCTCAATCAAACCAGCAAGTCACCACATCACTCGTGTTTTGGATGGGAAAGTATTCGATTCATACATGGCAGTACGCATTTTCTTTTACCACTAAACAACCCAGCCAGTCAATCTGACTCTCTGCCAATGAATGTTTTCCCAGTCACCCCTCCTCCCCAATCCCCGTCCTCCAGCCGCCACTCCTAACTTCCAAATATCAAAATCCAGCCCAGACACGTGCCATTCGTTAAACTGCTATGGTGTTCTTACCCTTTTATGGTTATATGGTGTATTACCTTTTTATGATGCCAAGTAACAAGTGCATTGGTTGTTGTACACTACTCATCAAATACAACTGCAATCAGTTTTGTGGTTCATGCTAGTGTGTATATAATCCTCAGCTAACATGGGATCAACAAGATACAATCTACTGGTAGAGGACTCTGGCATGGAGCCACGGTGTATAGAGCTTATCAGGGCAACGCAATCGTTTAGACATCCTACATGACAACAACTTGAATTACCTCTCTAATTAACACACACAAAAATCATGGTGTTAATATTACTGAACAAATGTTTTTTAGCAGAAGCAAATATAAAGGCGATGCTCTTTCTACAAGCAGAAACATGATGAATGCTTTACCAGAGGAGAATTTATTTGTACAGATCATATTCTTGTCAAGCAACTGTTATATAGGAAGAATTTAACAAGCATAGTAACCCTTGAATTATAGCCGGCAAACTTCGGATAAGGTGCATTTCTTACTCAGAAAAAAAGAAGGCCTTAGGGTGCCCGGAGGTTGCTAAGACAAGAAAAACATTTTCGTTCATTCATGTGTTAACAAAAATATTTCAAGTTTAAGATTCACCGTAGACATAGATGTAAATAAAACATAATATGGTACAGAAACCATGCAAATGCAACTCAGCCAATTAAGTAAAGATACATCTAAGAATTTATTTATTTTCAAAATAATCTGAGAATTGTTAACTTCCTGCAAAGTTGCCACCAACAGAAGAATGAAAGGAGAAGATTCATCTTCTTAGCTACTCAGACCGCTCGGGGTTGCCACTAGCTGGACCCCCACGAGCAACTGCACTAGTAGACACAAATGACAGCGAAAATGTTCAGGTGTTAGCTCCTAAGTATCAAATGTACGTTCAACTTGAATTACATCTGAGCATCAAACACAAGCGCTATGGATGGAGAACACGATGGCTGCCTGCGAGGGTGTCTGCGCTGACTCTTGCAGCGACCTCTGTGATCCTGGTTATCCACATCATATCATCATCGTGCGACTTGCACATGGGCCTTGTCCGCCACCACCGGTCAGCCCTGCCAAACGTTGTGCATATGTTCGACACCTCCCCGATGCATATTGTGCCACAGCCGCCCAACATTTCCATCATGAACAGTCGGCCTCAACAATGGCACATTGCACATGGTGGAAATGTTGGGTGGTCATGGCACAATATCCATTGGGGAGGTGTCAACCACAGGCACAACGAGTGGCGGCAGCCATGCTGGCGGCGAAAAAGCCCAACGGCATTGCATGAATAGGATGGCCAGAATCAGGGGGTATGCGGTCAGAGACCGCACAAACAATCTCACAGGTAACCACCGTGTACTTTATCCATTGTGTCTCTGCCCTACTCATATGCAGTGTCTATATAAGCTAAACGTGCATTTGACGCTGAGCCAACACATGAACATTTCCTCTTTCAGATTTAGGTCTACGGGTACAGTTGCTCATGGGGACCCTACTTGTAGCAAGCCCGAGAGGTCCGAACTAGCTAAGAAGATGGATTTTATCTTTTTCATTCCAGTGGGCGTCTATCTTCTACTCCCTCCGTCCCAAAATAAGTGTCGCTGAGACGGAGGGAGTATTATTGATAACTTGGCATGAAGATGAATAATACTTAGATTATTTTGAAAATAAATAAAATTTTATATGTATCTTTACTCAATTGTTATAGGGTTGTAGCTGTATTTGCATGGTTCCTGAACTTAAATAGTGTTTTATTTATATCGATATGTACGCCGAATCTTATAGTTGATATATTTGTATCAAGACATGAATGATGAAAACATTTGTATTGCTTTAGCAACCTCCCTGCACAGTAAGGCCTGCCCTTTTTGTAGTAAGGGATACAACTTATCCGAAACTGGCTGGCTACAATTCAAAGGGTCATATATAAGAATTTCTCAACAAGAATGTCCTTTTAGGAAATGAATTCTAGTTTGGTAAACCATTTATGCCTCATTATTTCCTGCTTTATAGGTCCACCTAGCTATTGTGTCAGCCAACTAAGCTATTGGATTTATAATCCATGCCGACTGTCCAGGTATTGGAACAGCCTTCACTACCTGGCGCATGAAGACTGTCCAGGTATTTCATTGACCCAGGGGAGACTGGAAAAAACTCCATAGTACACAAGTTCAATTTTATACTTGAAGGCCAAAAGCTTTATTTTATTACTCCACTCATATAAGTCAAGATGTAAATTGAGTTGAGGTCTAATGGTAAATACATTAAAGATTACCGTTTCCGGTGCATAACTGAGAGTTGGTAATTAGCAACATTCTGAGTGTCTATCTACACCATTATAGACCGGTTACGAATCCCATAGGCGAGTTGTGGACAGTGATGTTATTCAAGATACTGAAGCCCAAACAAAGGAAGAAAATGCTCAGAGGCACAACAAAGCAGTCAGCCCTTCCTTATTTCTTTCACCATGCTATCTTCATTTAACCAAAGCGAGACAAGATAACTGCTTAAGAACTCTTGTGTAGCCAAAATGGATGTACTACTAACAATTATTACGACATACCTCTTCCAATAGCACCCACTACTTATGATATTCTACTTGACTTGCAAAAGGGGTATATGAAACTAGCTTTACTAAAAGGGATATATGAAACTAAATCATAACTATTGATCATACAATCCTCTAGAAAGATATATGTGCACAGAAGTGCATTTCAGACAACCGGTATAAGGCTAAAGCAAGTCATAGCTGTATAATAACTAGAGTAATAAGCATAGACATATGGTGTATAGTAGAGGTACAAAGGAACCCTAAATTTTCTGTTCAGGTGTGATTGCCTGATATGCTTCATACCAGAAAACGTAGGCAATCCTCATCTATGGGAAGTACATGTTCTAACAATAACCAAGTCGAAAGCAGCATTGTACCTTATTTATTTGAAGCCACTGATTAATGCAGTCAGGATGGTATGAATGATTGCAGGGAAGTGCAACCAAAGATTCACCTTCCTCAAATTCCACACGACAAATTACACATCTACCAACAATAATTACACGTCAGCATGCCACTTTAATAACATATATATTACTGGAAGGCTATGAAACTTAAAAGTATTTGAACGTACTGTTCTGTGTTGCCATCTTGCATATCTTTTGTCTTGTAAGTTACTGAAGGTAAGGAAGCAAGTGTATCAGCAGAGAGACCTCTACTTTCTGTGCCAACTACTTCACCCAATGCAACTAACTCCTGAAACCATGGCTAGAACCATTAGCATTGCATCTTGGAACTTTAGATGCAGGCCCAGGCAGCAAAGGGAATAAACAAAAACAACTTACCTCATAAGAGTACTCATCTGGATCAACCTCTTGCCATGAATCCTGTGTTTTTTCAATAACACATGCAAATTTGTAAATAGTCAGTTACTCTGTTCAAATTCGGCTGGTTTCAACAAGTATGAAAAAAAAACACAATCCCACAATTTGAACGAACACAAAGTTCTCCGCATAGAAATTAGAGGAATTGGAGGTGCTTGCCATAATCCTCTGAGAAAATATAGCAGGAGGTAAATTTACCGCTTATAGAATACTACTAGACGCACATGCACGCTTTGCAGCGCCTTTTTTGCTAGAGGGATTCTTTTTTTGCACTTCTACATGTCAAACCTGAGGTTAGAACACGACCAGCCCAGGACGCACCCAGTAGATGAACAAATGCCTCTCCCGAGCGAGCAAAAGAGGAGAGGCAGCATCGACAAACGGAATGCCGTAGCACTCCCTTCAACAACCAAGAAACTCTAAATCCCTCCAGCACAATCACATCTCTAGCAAAGAGTGGTATGCAACAACGCTGCCTACTTCACATAGGCATCTGGCTTTGGTTACTACTCCCTTCGTTCCAAAATAAGTGTCGTGGTATATCAGAGAATAATTTAGCTCTGGCAAGGAATTATATCACTGCATCAATGAAAATAAGCAAGTACTACTACACTGTGTGTCACACGCATTATCAAAATAAGCATCGCTATCGGTACATGATCATTTTATCAAAACTGGTGCTCCCAACCTCCAACTTCTGCATACAAAATTTAAATCCATCCAAGACAAGGAAACATAAATCAGTACCTGCGCGTCGTTTATCTGATCCTCGACATGCTCCACCGCCCGCCCTACAAAGGAAAAGCAGAACTGTACATCAGCAACCCGCGCCAACTGTGAAGTGACCCGAAAAGAATAATCCAAACTCACAATCGCTGATCCCAGCGAGAGCCATAAGCCGCGCGGCAACCTCACGCTCCTCAGCGTCCTGAAGCGCCCGCGCATAAGCCTCGTCGTCCTCGTACTCTGCCGGGTCTAGATCCACATCCTCCACCTCCTCGTCCTCATCGAACCCCTCCTCCTCGTACTCGCTCTCTTCAGAACCGTCACCCTCGCCTTCATCCTCGCCCTCACCCTCACCCTTGCCCTCGCCATCAGCCTCGAGATCATCGTCCCCATCGCCCTCGCCACCGCCTGGGTGCTCGTGGTGGTGGACGCGGAGGTGGTTCTCGAGCTCCTCCTCGTAGTCCTCCTCGGCATCCTCGTCGTACTCGTAGCTCCCGGCCTCCGAGCTCCCGTAGTCGCTGCCCTCGCCGCCGCCGCCGCCGACTCCGTTCATCCGGAGCATCATATACGCCCGTTCCTGCAACCGATCCAAACGGGATGTTAGTCGCGCGCCTCGGAACCCTAGGTACGGGGAGGGGACGGCCCGGGCCGCTAGATCTCGCCACTTACCTGCTCCTGGAGGACGCGCGCCAGGGCTAGGTCGGCGTCGACCTGGCTGAGGGCCGTGAACGGGCGCCGCGCCTCGTCCTCGGCCAAGGCCGCCGCCGCCGCCGCAGCAGCAGCAGCAGCCGCGGCGGCATCGCGCCCTCCTCCGGGAGCAGCGAGCGGCGGCGGCTGATCCGGGATAGGGTTGTGGTCGGCGCCGGGCCTCTCGCCGCCGCCGTCGCTCCCCTTGGAATCCTCCATGGGCTGGGGACGATTAGACGAAGGGTGCGGGATGGAAGGGATTAGTCGGGCTAACCCCAGCGGGGGTCTGGTAAAAATAATGGATCGGAAAAAAAAAACATACCCGACGTGATCTGCCACCACGTGTTCGGATTCAGCGTTCGACGGCGCACTCGTAGCTCGCGTGCCACAAGGGCTTCCGACTCGGCTGCGAGCCGCTCGATAGCTATCGGATGGCAACCTGGCCGAACGATCTCCCAAGTCCCAACTGCCGTGTCGACGAGCAGACTGGCGGCGCTCGAAGCAGGAGAAAACCAATTTTTTTCGAAAAGATCAGATCTATTATAAAAGATCATCGAAAGTATATGAAGTATTTTAAATATAATAAAATTTGTATCAAGATTTCGAGACCCTCGAAGGACACTATTGCCGTCAAAACGAGTCGTCGACGCGCCGCTGTCGCTGCTCCTTTACCAGAGAAGAAGGAATCGCTTGACTCAGAAATCCAGCAAAAACAATCTTTGATCGGCAGATAATTAAACTGGGAGAAGGTTTATAGCACCCAGCAACGGTGTGCTCACTATATGGTTGTTATCGTTGCGTACTTGCCTCGATTCCTAATTATCTTCGTGTAAGGTTATTGACGGAGCCAACTTAGTCATAGAGCTCGGGCATGAGCACAAGGGCACCCGGCGACGGTCATTTGCCCATAACAAATGATAAGCACTTCATCATTTCTTATGTAATTTCAATGGTGGCTCATGTGCGATGACTTCGTCATTGTAAAGTTAAGCAATCATACCAAGAAAAGCTCTCATTGTTTCTCTAAAATAATTTTGTACTCAACTTAGCTTGTGTTGAATGAGCAGATTCGAAGAAACTGGGATTGGGTCTCTCACTTCATGTGCCCCCTCCCCTCCCATTCATGCAGCGGTCCACCTCCCGTATGTGTCTTAGGGGCAAAACAAGGTAGGTTACATCGAATGTAGAGATCTGGAGGTGTAGCGGTATTAATTTGCATGCATGTGACTGGGCCTCGCA
>NC_057808.1:425573833-425577174 GCF_018294505.1 Triticum aestivum | reverse complement strand
GATTGCGCACTAATACATGAAAACGGAAAAGTGTTATGTGCAAAGTTGTTTCAAGTGGAAGAGGTATAAATATTAATGCAATAGTATAGCGAGATCAGCTTACGTCGGATGTAGGGGTCCAGAGTTGTAGCGATACTAACTTGCATGTGTGCCCCCTCCCCTCCTTCCCCATCGCCTCCCCACCATGCAACGATCCATCTCCCATCTACATGGCTCAGGGGCAAAATTGGATAGTCATAGCATAAACCTAGATCATGCAATATAATACATGGAAAGGGAAAAAAGTTATGTGCAAAACTGTTTGAAGAGGAGGAGGTATAAAGATTTTTGCAATCAATGTATTCCAAGTTGTATGTCTCATGCGTTTGATGCTTTGTTGCTTCTAACAAAAGCTGGACCATACACATTACACATGGGCTCATAGTCGTAAACTTTGTCACTCTATTGGGTTGTTTCTTCTAATTATCTTGCGTATAGGCTAAGCGTGCATACCAAAAAGCTCTAGACATTCTTTTGGACAAATTTGCCCTCCACTTACATTGAATGCAAGGGTCGGGACTTGTAGTGGTATTAATTCACATGCACGGGGTTGGGCCTTGATCTTCTTGATCCCTCCCCCCATAATCTACATGTGACGGTCCAACTCCCATTTGCATGGCTTAGGGGGGAAAGTGGGTAGTCACGACATAAATGCAACATAATGTACAGAAAGAAAGGGAAAGGGTATTATATGCAAAGAGGTAGTCGAATTGAATAGGGTGCAGCTTATTCGCCTCTCACATGCGTGCCATGATCAAGGGCGCTTGACCCATCTCTTGGTTTTGGCCCTTCTCCCTTAGCACCACATGTATAAGGAGGAGTCATATCTATTTTTAACAACGATTACATACACGATTTATGTCTTCCCAAAGGATTAACAACCAATCTTAAAGGTCGTCTATCTCCACCAGCACCACCGTGAGGACAGTGCTAGTGGGAAAGTGCAACTAATCCCCGAGTGGTTTTGATAATTCATAACAACATATATTTCATTAAACTAATGCCTACTCAGAGAATATTTCAGGAAAGTTCAATTTAGGTATGACAATGGGATGTGAATGTGGACCCCCTCAAAATGCAAAGGAACAATGTTGGCAAAGCTTCAAGACTCCACATTTTTTGTTAAGTGATCCAAGATCACATTGAGTCCAAAGGAAAACCAATACTACTAAAAGGGGATGGGGTTTTGATCATGGACTAACCGCTCAAAGTGCTTAGATATATTGCTCCGAAACACTCAGCCACACTCTCACATTAATCTATGTAAACCCTAAAGTCTATCTCGGTCCCACCGAAACACATCTACCCGGACCCACCAAGAAACACTTGACATAGCCACTGCCTAAACCCTAGCAACTCGGCCTCACCGAGATGACCCTTCGGTTCCACCAAAGAGCACTTGTTAACCTTTCGTAACCTATCGATTTCATCTCGCAATTTTCAAGTGGTTTGGATCAGTCTCACTGAAGTGTGGAAAGTGATTAGGTCATCACTCATCGATCTCACCGAGCTATTCCATCTGGTCTCACCGAAAAGCCTAAAGTTCAAACCTTTTGTACTAGTCGGTCCCGAGTGATTTCACCTGGTCCCATCGAATAGTGCATAAAGGTGTGTAACAGTTAGATTTTTGGTGTTGTCTATATATATACCCCCACCCATTCCACCAACTCTGAAAGAGCAACCAGTTTGAAGCTACCACTTCCCATATCCATTTTTTGATAGAGAACCACCCACACTTGTGTTGAAATCAAGGGGATTCCACTCCAACCTTTGATCCATGATTTCTAGCCTCCCCAACTTGCTTTCCACTCCAATTCTTCTCCTACCACATAGCCAAATTTACGAGAAAGTGATTGAGTGTTTAGGAGACTATCTTTTGAAGCACAAGAGCAAGGAGTTCATCATCAACAACATCTATTACCTTTTGGAAAGTGGTGTCACCTAGATTGGTTAGGTGTCACTTGGGAACCTCCAAGCTTGTGGAGTTGAACCAAAGAGTTTGTAAGGGCAAGGAGATCGCCTACTTCATGAAGATCTACCCCCGAGTGAGGCTAGTCCTTTGTGGGCGTAAGCCATGATGACATAGACAAGGTTGCTTCTTCGTGGACCCTTTGTGAATGGAGCCTTCCGTGGACTCGCGCAGTCGTTACCCTCCATGGGTTGGAGTCTCAATAAATGTGGATGTACGGTAGCACCACCAATCGGAACTACGAGAAAAATCACCGTGTCTTCATTGCGTTTGATTTCTCCGCCCCCTCTCCTTTATGTTCATGTGCAAATTCATTACTTTCCATTGCCTACTATCTTAGACTTGCATGTGTAGAGTGTGACAAGACTTGCTAGAATTGCTAAAACTTGCCAAGAACTAAAAGTGGGGAAAGGCTAAGTTTTTATTGGTCAAGTATCACCCCCCTTCTAGACCTACTTGCGATCCTACATAGTGTCGAGCTATATACATGGGTCTCTTGTACAATCTTGATGACGTTCCTCCGACCATCACCAATGCTCCACCAATCAAGCACGAGATCTCACCTTCGCTTCTAATGGCTAATAGCGTCTCTATTAGTGATCACTCAAGTCCATGTATTATAATGTAGGTGTTGTAGTGTTGGGGAACGTTGCATGGGAAACAAATATTTTCCTACGCTCACCAAGATCAATCTAGGAGATGACCATCTACGAGAGGAGAGATTGCATCTACATACCCTTGTAGATTGCTAAGCGGAAGCGTTAAGAAACGCGGTTGATGTAGTCGAACGTCTTCGCGATCCAATCATGATCCGTCCCGCGAACTCCGATCTAGTGCCGAACGGACGACACCTCCGCGTTCAACACACGTACGCCTTGATAACGCCTTCACCTCCTCGATCTAGCGAGCGATGGTGAAGTAGTAGCTCGAGTCCTCCGGCAGCACGACGACGTGGTGGCGGTGATGGTGGCGAAATCTCAGCAGAGCTTCACTAAGCACTACGGAGAGGAAGAGGGATACGAGGGAGAGGAGAGGCAGCGCCGTGGCACGAATAGATCTGTATGGGTGCGACTGCCCTCTCTCCCCTCCTCTATATATAGGGGGAAGGGTGGAGGGAGGAGCGCCCCTAGATCCAATCTAGGGGTGGCGGCCAAGGCAGATGGGGGCGCCCCATAGGGAAACCCTAGGGTGGCTTGCCCCCCAAGCCAGGTGGAGGGAGCCCTAGATGGGGCGCCCCACCTCTCCTGGTTACGTGAGATGGGGTGAGAGGGGCGCTCAGTCCCTAGTGGGCTGGTTTGCCCCCTCCCCTTGGCCCATGAGGCCCCCTAACACT